>NC_089214.1:15317790-15490524 GCF_963930695.1 Labrus bergylta
AACTTCAAAGTCGTACCTAGGAGGTCATATCATCTGAGACCAAATTGCAGAAGGTTTTGTGCAAAACATGATAAAACACTTATGAGGTAAGATGAAAAAAGACTTCAAAAATCTGACAATTAGAAAATGTATATGCATTGTATTGATTTAGTATTTGGCTTTGGTCAGTAGTCCTCACCTCGTGCTTTTACATGTAAGTATACAAGACGCCTAAAATACATATATTTGAGTTCAAATGGGCCAAGGGAATAGATCTACACAGAAAAAAGTAAGTCTCTGTCTTCCACCTACCGGAGCTGCTCCTGAGAAAAGCACAGATGCTCTTATTTGTTCAAGTAAATGTGCTGACCTGCCTTAGGCATATTCCAGGTTTATAGATGTATACATTCATTCTGACTGTTTAAGTACAGCCTTATTGAAAAAGGGCAGGTTAACACTTCCATCATTTCCTGATAACATGACTGAGTGAATCTGCATGCGTTTTACCTGCTGACAGGTCCAGAGGGCTACGGGGAGCCTGAGGTTCAGGCAGCATGGGGCTGTACTCTTTAGGGGCTTCAGACCCCGCTGTGGGTGTGGGGTGCTGGGGTTCGGCTTTACTTGGAGTCCTCTCACCTGACAGAGGGGCAGCCCCAACCTCGATGTTGACCCCCATCCCAGCAGACTGGGAGAAACCTAAAGATGAACGAACAAAGAACAAAACAAAAGAGGTCATTGGTTAATTTTGGGGATTCTTTCTGCAGCAATAATAACAGAAAACATATTGTGTTTCTAGTCGCCACCAATAGCAACGTGTACAAATAATTGGGTATTTACACCCCCCAAGAGATGTTTGGATACCAGTCCTTTTTTCCCCCAATTGCAGAATCTTATATCTACACTTGATCATTTGCAAATAAAGGATTCAATACAAGTGGCATACTGTTTCTTTCTTAAAACAACTGCAAACTGCTGACCCTGAATGGATGTGACATGATTGCTATGGTTGTTTTATGCCCTGCTTTAGTACAATGAAGGAATCCTAGCTTCAAAAACAAAGCTAAGCTAAGGTTAGCAGAACTCTTTGCATCCCTTTCCTGATGTCTTGTGTCTGACAAAACACCTGTACTTTTATCATGAAAACGATTTATTTCATTTCATTATTTCAGCTTTTTCAATAATCGTTACTATGGATACAAAAATATTTTTAAAAAAAAGAAGGATGGAACAGCAATGATACCTCAAACTTACCATTAGCAGCACCTTGTTGTTGTTTGTGGTGCTAACTTGGCAATAAACGTGAACGCTTTCTTTTTATCACTCAAAACAGCTGTTGCTAGTGTTAGCAATAATTTGTATCATTGCTGTTGAATACTTTGGTTTGGGGAAAAAGAAACAGACCAGTTTTAAGAGGTGGTGTAATAGAGTATGATATCAGAGGGGTGCGTAATTTGTGCCGCAATGGCCGACACCAGGGATCTAATTTAAGGGATTTCACAAGCACTCCTGATACTTGCATTGCTATTGGAACAATGTTAAACAGTCATAAGGTGGACAAGGATAATCTCATGACTGATTTATCCGTACCAACAGTGGAGTAATCAAAGAACAGAACTGTGCAATGAGAGAGCAAGAGGCATTTCTTTTTTTCTTTTTTTTTTAAAGAGACAGTGAAAGCCAACGAGGGCAACGCCTGAGATGATATAACAGAGGAGAAGGAATGACTCAATCAACACAGCTCCTGGGGACAATCTGTGTGCATGCGTTTTAAACATGTACAGTATGTGTGATACTTTTTGGCAGGTCCTGGATGTGGTTATGAATGTGTCTCTACCAGAGGTGTGAGTGTGTGTTGTTTCAAAAAAAAAACTGAGTAAGATGAATGAGGGTCATGCATGTGAATGAGGGCATTGTGTGTGTGTGAGCTAAATAGGTGAAAATTAGGTTACAGATTAGTTCTAAGGGCATCCATGGGAGCAAGAGTCAACAATATGTGTATTTATAGGGAAGGTTGTGTCTGTATGTGTTTGTGAGACAGAGGAGGAGAAAACTGTATTTGCGTGCACGTCTGCGAGTTAAAGCCTGGAGCAGGATACGGTGGCCCAGAGACGACAGCTCTCATTAAGACAACAGTGAAAGCCGGGTATGCAGAGGTTGGCATGGTGAAAGACATAACTCAGCCTCATAACTCTGACTCTCTCTGTGTGTGTGTGAGTGTGTGTGTGTGAGTGTGTGTCACCTCCTGGAGTACCAGCACTGACAGCTTCAGCCCTGCATGCTGCTAACAAGCTTGGCCTCACCACAAGCCATTTATCTAGGAAGGAATTTAGGAGCAAAGATTGCGGACTAAATGCTGCACTCAGGTTACATTTTAATTGGGAAGAAAATCTCCCAGGCAAAGAGAACTTGTTTATTGAAAGTTCTTTTTTTTTAACTGTATATTTAAAATGGTAAATGGTAAATGGACTTGAACTTGTAAAGCCCTTTTCTAGTCTTCTGACTACTCAAATTGCTTTTTACAAATCAAGACGGCAGAGGTTTCTGTGTTAAGTGTCCATCAGTATTAACTAATCCATTCACACACATTCATACGCCACAGACGAAGCAGCCGGAGCAATTCGGGGTTAAGTGTCTTGCCCAAGAACACATCGGACATGTTGCTGCGGGACAGAGCAAAAATATAAGTCTGTGTAAACCATTGTCATGTCAATGATGACTTAGTTTTACCTGGGGTTGGTAACATTCTCAGTCATCCAAGGGCCGTTAGGGTCACATGGTCTAGGGTTTGAATCAGGCTTTAGGTACATTCTATTTTGATCCCTGAAGTCGGAGTTGCCGTCGGATTCGTCATCAGTAAGGCCCCTTGAAGTCAGAACTCTGACCCAGAAACTTGGGAGGAACTTCAGTATCCCAGGCTCAAAATCAAACATGGCTGCTACACGCATCAACATCAAAGCTTCAGCGGTAGATTATAGTGTTCATTATTAGTGTGTAATCAAATCAATCGCACCGAGTGCAAGTCATGTCGCTTTTGCGCGCAAGCTGCCATGTAGTGTGTTGTTATTGCCTGCTGTTAGCTAATACAGCAACGGCACTCCTTAAGTTATTTTCTGACTGGTTGCCAACTCGTTACTCAAACAAGGTCAACTGGGTGTGACGTCATTCCCAGCTACGACTTCCTAGTCAAATGGAACGCAACATGAAGCTGGTTAGACAGAGAACTCAAAAAAGCAATGACAGGCGGTCAGGCCACCACCTCTGTTCAGGGAGGGTTGTTTCACCTTAACACAGATGGCTTCTTTAACACTTCTTTTAAACCAGCGGTCTCTCCAATTTACAAGTCCTTGCATTCCTCATTGCATTTTTTTTTGCATAAACAGCATTGATTAGTTTTACAGCCGGGGGGGTTTTGTCCTTGGGGTGAACGAGCTTCTGTCTCATAGTATTGGATGGTTTGAAGTTCACCAAAATGTTGTGTTTTTGAAATATTCTCCAACGCCAGACAAATATGGAATCACAGTGCTGTGACCTTAAGTTGTTCTCTATTTCCCTGTTGGTGTTGTGTGTCTTGATGAAGGCCCAGTTGGGGTAGCCAAAAAAAAAAATGCATGATTCTGATTGGTTACAGACGCTTTCCCGAGTAAGTAGTGTTGTTTAATAATGCATTCACTAATTATTCAACTCTCCGCTATTTCAAAATAATTCATTAACATTCACTTCAGATTGCCAGACATGGAAATGAGTGATATCATTGATGTTCTCGTTGTTCTCAGTGTAAAACAGCAATTCTCCTTTTGCTACATTCCACCCCTGACTCTGACCCAAGCATAAGAGAAAGAAAGAAAGAAAGAAAGAAAGAAAGAAAAAAAGAAAGATTGAGTTCCTGATCACAGGAATAAGATGGGAAACAGAGTAAACTCTATAGTTTACTTACTGCTTCACTTGTTTCTGTAATGGCACTTGTTGGTGGATTTTTTTTTTGCCTTGCCAGCTCAGTAAAAAAAAAAAAAAAAAAGATTAACAGAAATCTTTTATCATGAGTCAGCATTTTTAGCTAATGCTATTGATCGCATTAAGTCTTAAGTGAAAAATGAAGATGAAAGCCAAATAGCCAAATATTGATACATTTATGACATTAATCCTTAAATAATGTTAAATTTCATTTGAATCTCAGGTTTGGGAAGTGCTTGCCAATTTAATGCAGTAAATGTTCACTACGAAAGAAACTGCCCTTGTATTTTACGCTACCTTTATCATACTAATGCTGTGTTGCTGTGTCTAAATCCCATCAAGTATTGGGACTTTACCTGAAAAAGCTCCCATCCGGCCAGTGTCCATCATTGGGGCAGGGCTGGTCTGAGAGCCCAGAGGATCTGAATAACTTGCCATGGAGGCTGGCAAGATGAAGGACAATGTGAAAAATAAAAAGAAGTGGGGAAAAAGTGGAAAGGATGAAGAAGTTGAGAGAGCGGAATGAGCAAAGATGGATGATAAAGTCAAACGCGAAAAAAAAAAAAAATGGAAGTAAGAGATGGATTGGTAGTTGTAGGTAGAGGTAATGGTTGGAAATGACGACATTAAAAATATAAAATGAGTGAGGTGGAAGGAGAGAAAAGAGAGAAGGCATTTCATTTAATGTTTCTACATGTTAGCATAGACATGCCAGCAATGTACCAAGTACAACTCGGGTTTAATCCACACAATTAAAGTATTATAATACTAATCATAAAATTTGCTGTTCTTTTTATGGATTTGGATTCAGAACTTTTACCTGTGAATACTGTCTACGTGTTTCTCTACTTACTACTAAGTCCCATGTCAAGTTGTACTGGAAGTGCACATCCTAAACTTTGTGTTGTACATCCTAAACTTTGTGGTGTTCATCCTAAACTTTGTGTTGGTCATCCTAAACTTTGTGGTGTTCATCCTAAACTTTGTGGTGTTCATCCTAAACTTTGTGTTGTTCATTCTAAACTTTGTGGTGTTCATCCTAAACTTTGTGGTGTTCATCCTAAACTTTGTGGCGTTCATCCTAAACTTTGTGGTGTTCATCCTAAACTTTGTGGTGTTCATCCTAAACTTTGTGTTGGTCATCCTAAACTTTGTGGTGTTCATCCTAAACTTTGTGGTGTTCATCCTAAACTTTGTGTTGGTCATCCTAAACTTTGTGGTGTTCATCCTAAACTTTGTGGTGTTCATTCTAAACTTTGTGTTGTTCATCCTAAACATTGTGTTGCACATCCTAATTCATGCATTTGCGTATGTCTGCTCATGTGCACACCAAATTATCACTTAAGCTTTTGCTACTTAAACATGATTGGCTGCCTTTTTTTTGTACCGTAACCTTTCATCACTTCAAGTCATGCTTATAAAATCTAGGGGTGACCCCATATACTAAGTTCAACACAGGCTCTCATTGGCTGTTATAGGCTGTTATTAAGTGTCATCAAAAGGTCAGGTTTCACTGGATTTAAGTCGCAGGGACTCAGTTTGGTGGATTTCTATGATCACGAAAAATTCAGTAAATCTTCAAACGCTGTTTGTTTGTCACTGGTCTGATCCCCACACACTGGACCGTCAGTGTGTGCCTGCTGTTTAGGTTATAGGGTCAAATTAATGCAGACTCAATGAGTGAGAAAAACAATGTCCTATCATAGAATAAAATGGTATTCCAAGTCTAGAAGACAAATGGTTTAACAAGGTGATTAAACTCAAATGACAATGTGGCTCAATGCCCAGAAAAAAAAAACGGCAACAAAACTTTCGACTGTCAGTCGATTTTAGGCAAAATCTGATGACTGAGGCTTGACTATGTGAATCCTAGGACTAATAAAATTCACGTGTTACCAAATAGTCATTTGTCAAAGGCTGGTTGCAAGTCCTAGTTTTTTCAAGCAAAGTCCAAACACAAGGGAAGTCTGACCGTGGTCTGTTCAAAACCTGCTTCTTTTAATAACTGTTCAGAAGTCTAGAGGTCATCCGAAGTCAAATCCATTTATTCACACTTAATGAAAAAAGATCTTCATCTTCAAGATGCTGTAAGCTAAGTTATAGAGCTATTCTGACAGCAAATGTTATAAATCTACTTCTTTGTTTGATTATAAAACTAAATGACTTGATAAGACAAAGGAACTTAAAGCATTTTCTAAATTTCTCAACTTTTTAATTTCCCTTGGTCAAATAAATACATTTTTTTGACCAGCAGTCTTGACCTTTGTACCTGATAAGAAGTCCGTAGCTAGGGCCTGCTTCTGGTCAAGTGATTTTGGCCACACCTCTCCTTGCGGCTCCGGGCGCGACGCTGAAGTCTGTCCCCCTGTGGTCAGCTTACAACCTACAGTGAAAACATGGAACATTGAACATTAATCCCCCCCTCCTCACGGATGACGTGCCACTGTACAACTGTTATACAATAACATGATGCTAATAAGGAGCAGACCGCGCTGAACACATATCCCCACACACTCACACATTACTCACACAAAGGCGTTCACAAAATTGTGACACTTTTATATAATTGAACCTGTCACCCATAAAATAATCGCAACACCCTGCACATGCACACGCATTCTCACCTGGCAATTTTCCTTCCAACAGCAGATATCCCAGTCCCATAAAACTCAACATTCAGTGGTGTTTGCTGTGTACTGCTCAGTGCCTCTGTCCCTGTCTGTCTCCACTGCAGCCTCAGCTGGCTCTGAGCTACTAACACTGTGAACCCCCAGTCACACACACAAACACACTCGCACACACGCGCAAAAATGTGATCCCAGTCAGAGAGTCTGGGTTTGGTGTGACGTTTCACTTTCTGTCTGGTTCAGGTCTCAGGCCCCGCCAGCAAGCACCTCCCCTCACACTCCTCGACCTCCCGTGGCCCACTCCCTCCCTCTCTGCCCCTGCATTCAACCTTACACTCCTATCACGGTCTCCAACCAGAGATCCTGCCTGGACAGGAAAGGGAAGAACTCCGACCGGCAGATTTGAAGGCAGGAGGTCAGCGAGGAAGATGACAGGTTAGAAAACAGCAAAACAAGAAGAAAAAGTAAAACGAAAGGTTCGGGACAGGTAAGTAATTAAAGGAAGAAAGAAGGGAAATGGATAAAAAAAAAAAAAAAAGGAGAAGAATGTGAGTCGGATGAGTAACAGAGGGAGGGGAGGAGCAGAGGAAAGAAGGAGGGAGCAACCGATGGCAACCCTCTCCCAGCAGCGTTCACAGAGGGTGACAGTGAAGCGAGCAGACAGGACGCCACCCAAAGTCACAAGCGCTTCCATATATCAGACACGAACGGGGGCCATGGTTGGGTGTGCATTGTCTGTCTCAACAGGACGCAGAAAACACACCGTGGGCAGGGTCACCCATTGATTTAAATAACCCTCCCGCAGCAGCATTCTTCCTTATGGTCTCAATTTTTGTTGTCTGGCTGTCTTCATGTCTCCCTATGCCTTGTAAACACAAAGTAGGGAAATAACACAAGACATGCAAGGTCACAGGGGACTTCCCATAGGTCTAAGGTGGCCAAAATGAGTTAAATGGCAAATGTTAAATGGACTTGAGCGTATTTTCTAGTTCACCTGAATGTACAGAAAATCTTACAGCAAAAGAACAGGTGGATGTTTCCCCTGCTGTGTTGTGTCGCTGTCCATGGTGCTGAATTCATACTGTGCAGCTTCGAAAGGGCATTCAAGGGCACTGATATGAAAACCTCCAATATCTCTCACTAGTTGCATCCCTACCCCATACTGAGACGCCCCGGTTGACTCTAATAAATCACAGTCTTATTAGAGCTGTGGCCACTGAGTGTTTTTGCATCCTGGGGGGAAGGGAGGTTACACAAATGCATGACCTCGAAGCTGCTAGCTGTCTGGTAAGTACCCATCCCTCGGAAGGAAACATCTTTTGGGCAACATTAGGAGCAATATTAATAGACTAGATTGAAGCAACTAGATTAGAATCGTAGTAGTTTTCATCCATCATTTCCTCACTCAAAAGTTTCAAACAATCTCTAAGGTAAGGGTAGGAAGAACAGAGTTTCCATCGTGCAACAAAGTTTACAAACCCACAGCCAGACTTCGACCTTGAACATCGTTGATCACGTTCAAGCAGATTTCCTGCACAATTAGGGTGTGCTGGTTTTCAGTATTCAATCAGATATTGGTTCAACTTACCCCTACAGGATGGGCTTGAATAACTTTGCGTTTTGAGAAAAGTTGTGTAATCACTTTTCCAGGAAGCAATTATGTAGACTTTTTTTAATTGATGTTTGTTGGGGTTTTTTTCTCCAATAGATTCAGTTTAGTTTGCATTTGTTACTCAACCACCGTGAGAGGCTGATCCAAGTGGCAGAAGTAACATTTGTAAATAACTAACCAACCATGTGTTGGCCTCTTTCACTGGGAAAAGCACAAAACTAGGTGTTTAAAGTGAGTTGGTCTATAGAACAGTTTTCCTTGTGTTTGTTGCCAGTCTGTTTGTTTGAGTATATAGATTTTTTTAATAATTCTGGAAACAGTCCTGCTGATCTCTTATGCCTCTTGGCCCTTTGGACTTAAATTGCCCAGTGGGGTATTATGTTCAAATAAATGCTCGATGCTTTGTTTGCTGTGATGTGAGATATTTGTGAAATTCAGAGCTCAAACACTGTATTTTTTTAGTCTTGGTTTATGTGGTTGTGCTGAAGGCTATCTCCAAGCCTAGACAAGTTTTTAGGGGGTTCAGGTCAGTCCACCAGGGAACATTTCATGCCGAGTTATTCTCTGCACACTGCACTGTGTTCAATGTACCAAAGATGAACTGCTCAGCTTGACAGAAGGAGAAGACCAACTGTGATGCACATAATGTCAGTGTTTGTGCATGTGCGGTTTTTTGTTTTGTTTTTGGAACATGTCATAAGAATTGTTCTTAGTACTGTAGGTGAGTAAGAGCCCGACAGGGGACTCATTACATTGTCATCATTCATCATCATGACTGCTTGACCTTAACCAACTGTCTGCTTATAGAAACGAAAATATGATCACTACAGGGCTTCTGCCACAATACTGAATGTAGGCAGAACATTTGCACATCACTGGATATATAACCAGTACTATTAACACCCAGATGACCTTCAGACCTGCTATGTACAACGCTGAATAAGCTTAATTTTTTATGTAAAACATGTGTTTTCAAACCTCAAGATATCATGAGATCTACAGTTGATGTAATGGGTTGAGATACAAGTTGTGCAATTATTGAAAAGACTTTCACAAACCAGTCTAAGCTATGCTGCCATTTCCTCAAAGTTGGCATATCAGTGTGATAGTATTCTGATTATCCGGTTTATGGTCTAGCTTGGATACCAATGCAATATGTGCAGTGTGGCTACATTTGAATGAAAAACATCAGACTCACTCTTACCTTTCAGCAAGCTACAAATGAGCCCATGACAAAACCGGGACAAAGCTATTGAAACATCCCTGTTTACCCCGAAGGTCGCTTTTATCTACAAAGTGAGATCTGTGAGACCTTTCTTTTCTTAACAGAAGTGTACTGCATTCACTTGTGAAGATAAAACAATCTGCTCTGTTTTTCTGAATAAACAGCTTAACTGTCTTGGTAGTTTGAAAAAAACAGCTTATTTTCATTTTTTTTTTTTTTTAAATCACACAAAAAAAACATAAAATAAAATAATCTGAAGACACTCTTGCTAATGAGGTAGCCTCCGAATGACAGTTGAATGCAAGTTAACAATTTGCTTTGATGGTTGTCTGAAAGTACTTCATTATTTGGGATTCCAGGGACACCAATCTTTTGTCTCTGATGTTAAATATAGTGATACTGTAGGATGAATATGACTGGAATCTATCATGGCCAATATAATATAGTGTAGCACAACATTAAAGGTGTCATATTACATTACTTTTTAACAAGTTATAATAAGTCTCAGAGCTCCCCAAAACCTGTCTCTGAAGTTTGTTGCCAAAAATCCACTCTGTTCCTTTATTTGATCATGCCTATATACCCCTCTATTTCAGCCCTGCTCAAAACAGGCTGTTTCCGTGTCTGTAGCTTTAAATGTAAATGAGCTGTGTCTGACCACGCCCCGATTGAGTGGCTTGGTCTTTCATTTGTCTACAGCCTTATTGTTTACGATTGAGAAGGCAGACTCAGAGGGCAGAAAACAAACACCTAGCTGTGGGAGTGTCATCCACCTGGGGGAGGCTTTATTGCCCTTTGTGATGTCACAAAGGGTACATTTCCAAAAGGGCCGGTTTGTAGACAGGGTAGCGACACATAAGTGCTCAGAAAACATAGTAGAGTGTATTTTGCAGAATATGTAACCCTTTAAATATTTTAGATCAAGTAATATAATCATCAAGTAGTCTATGAAGGGCTGTAGCTTTTGGTCTGTCCATCACTTAACTGTAAAAATGTACACAAGCAATTCCTCAAAAGAAAATGTGTGCAATGATATAATTAGACATCACTTATGGTACGTCACTTAACCTAAATGATCTACTTATGAAACAAGAAGTTAACCTTGGCCTATAGTAAGCAGCACCGCCAAAGTGTGACATCTGCCACTCAGAGTTACATTTCTGATCATATTTTTAGTGTCAACAAAATGTTCCAGATTATGTAAGAGCTGCTGCTGCTGGAGGGTGCTGACCTCGGTCTGAGGACGAAGAATGGCGAGACAGACTGGATCGGTTAGCAGTTTGACGGATGAACTTTGTCATTTTGGAGGCATCTGGGGACACACAGGCACACTCACACAAAGCTACTCTGCTGCAGCTGCACAAATGTAGAGCACCAAATGTGAAGTCACACTCATACACTCACATGCATGCACACAGTAACACATACGAGCATGCTCAGAGAAAGAAAAACACAACATGAGCTCAGCCGGAAAGTCAGACCTCATGCATGGAGGACACTTGGCTGACCTGACAAAAAAAAGAAGAAGCTAAATATAGCCCAGGATGAAAACACATACACATATACACACATGCACACATGTCTTGCCTAATCCTACTCATGCATGGATACGTTTGGGGAGAGACACTGGAGCCCTGTGAGGGCCGTTCTGTGGACAGGCAGCAGATTTGGGATCAGCTGAGAAGCAGGGGTCAGTGGAGGAATGCTGCCATTGGAACTTTGTTATGATGAGATTTCTGCCATCTTTGAAACACCGTAAATAATAAAAGACATGTTTGAGTGCCTTCTTCCTCATCTTGTTGTATCCTATCAGTGTACTTTGTATCAGAACCGAAACAGAAAGAGGTGTTTCGGAGGTATTATGACATTCAGACACATCAGTTGCCGACAAAACCTGAGCAGGTTTTTTTGGTGACTCAGTGCGATGACTCACTTTATAACTGTACACCACGCTGCTTTCTAAATTGACTCAAACAAAGAGATTTGGAAAAGCAAAATAATCACCACAACATTTTTCACCAGGCAGACAATTATTTTTTTTTATCATGTAAAGGGGTCATATTATGCTTTTTCTGGTTTTATATGCTCTTCAGTGTGTTTTCCATGTATCCTGTGCATGTTTAGGCACATCTATGTGCAAAAATCCCTCTAAAAAATGTTGCCAGTGTGACGTCTTGTCAGTGAGATATCACTGATCTAAGCCCATTGGCTCGTTGTGGCAAGCCGAGCAGCTCATGTTGCAGGCCCGTTAACTTCTGAAGCACGCCCACGATATGCCGCAGCCTGCAGTAGCACAGTAGTGCTAAGGTGCTAATGTTTTTGTTCCACTCGGAGCCAAAGTGGCTGCATTCTCAATATGGTAAAAGGGGCGTGACATTTCCGAGAACCGTGCTGAGTGACTGACCAATTATGGCAGAGCCGACAGGCCGACCAATCAGATCAGACTTGGTACACGTGGGGACTCTGAACGTGGGCACTTCAGAGCCTTAGAGAGAGAGTCAGAAGCGAGCCGGTGCATAGAGAGGCAGTACATGAAAACAGACACTTTTTTAGAACTTTAGCTATTGTGAACATACTTTAGTAGGTACATAGATTAAATATGTGAACCCCAAAAAGGGCATAATATGACCTCTTTAATTTATCATCACCCACAACAAGTTTTATCTGTTTTTACATTCTGACTGCACAAACAGAAAAATGCTGGGGTGTAAAAGCAACACATATCTCCTGAAAAGTTTAAGGGAAGAATGTGCAACATTTTACACATGGACACAGCAGAAATCAAGTATATCCTGTGTTAATGTCACTCTGAGTCATGACTGTCTACAATGTGAAGCTCAAGTCACACCAGCTGTATTGTTGTAAGAGCTGTGTTTACATCATGTTTACATGGACGAGATGGCCTTGCGTGTAAATCTGTTTTAGTCAAGCACTAGAGAAAAGAAGAATAACACTCACTGCCTATTTGGATGTCAATTAAGTGTCTTTAGATCATGTTCATTCCATGTCAATTCATGTGCAGTATGAAGCTGTGAGTTAACCAAAGTGTGCTAACATTAGCATGCTAACACAACAATGCAGGACATCGGCAATTGCAGCTCGAGCAAAGGACAATTTTGTCCTTTGACATCTACTGGATCAAAAAAGCCATGCATTCTTCCTTTAAATAGTTGTTTTCATTAACGGAGTCTAGCTTGACACAAGCGATGACTGTCTCTGGTTAAAAAAAGAATATTCACCTAAATGTATTCAAATGATTTGAATATCTATCCGAGCCTGTCAGCGGTTAAAAAAAAAAAAAGCTCTTTCAGTGGATGTAACTTGATAGGTCATAATAAGCCCTTACAGCCCTGTATCTAATGAGGATGAGTATTTTATCTCACTTCTGTCTGGATCATTTCAGATGAATTAGTACTACGTTTAGCCCTGTGGCACCTGTGTTTCCTCTGACCTGGTGACTAAATGCTAATTCTGATACTTGTGAAGCAAATGTCTGCAGAATGCTGCGCAGCTACACAACGCTCCTGCTGCTCTCATGTCTAAGATGAGACGTAGGGTTGAGTTTTTCTTTTCTTCGAAATAAAGTACAACTCGCATCTCACACAGGGTTTCACTCCTCATTCTCTTCTATGAGAAATGCAGCATAATTTTGCAATATAAATATGCTTGCCTTTTTAGCTTCAGAGTTCATTTGGATCTTATTTGCTCTGTATGTTTCTCTCTCTCTCTCTCTCTCTCTCTCTCTTTCTACATTTTCATGTTTCCCACTTTCTCGGCCAATCCAGTTGCAGCAGACGGATGCTCACTAATGAGTCTGGTTTCTGGCTGTGCAAAGGCATTTTTTGTTCCTGGTCATTGAATTAATTAATCAATTAAGGGCTTCCCCCTGATAACTGGCTGAACTATGAGTTATTGAAAACAGTTTTCATTGGATCTTTAGTTGTAGAAAAAAAAACTCCCTGTAGCCAAAACATGCTCTTTGTCTCTTTTCTGTTAGAATGAAAGCAGAGGTAACCCCAAAAAAAAGCAAAGAGGACCAAACCTTGAGAGGAAATGGTAAGCATAGAAAAAGTTCAGGTTTATTTTGCCAGTCTGTAGCCTATCTTTCATACAGCTGGCACCAATTTTCATTAAAAAATGCTTATCTCACCAAAGCTCATCTCAAACTAACCTACATCACCTATCCTACTCTGTTTTTCTCTTTCCTATTAGGGCTGACAGCATGTGGGCTGTTCTGTCCTCCAGTTGACCACACCTCTGCCCTCTGCATTCTCCTCTGCCTCACCTTTTTTTTCTTTTCTAGATGGATGAACTGTACTGGCTGGGCCTGGATCTCTGCAGGACCAGGAGCAAAAAAAAAAAAAAGTTGTGTTATCTCTGGCCTGCAGGAACCTTGATTAAATATGGCTGTTTGACAGAATGAATGCAGCTGTGCAAAGATTGTATGGGCTCTTTCATCAAGTGGCTGTCTCTTGGTGATAGGGTCACCATCTTGTTAGGACATGAAGCAATGGTTCCCCAATGGTGTCTATATTAGGCTGCTTGTACATCAACATAAATGACTAAACTGAATTGTACACATTAAAATAGTAGAAGAGGTTGGCGCGGTGTTTTCGTGCACGCACCCCATGTACGGCGGCTGTAGTCCTCCAAGCGGGCAGCCCGGGTTGGACTCCCACCTGTGACTCCTTTCCCGCATGTCATTCCCCACTCTCTCTCTCCCTGATTTAAGACTCTATCCACTGTCCTATCTCTCCATTAAGGGCACAAAATCCCCCCCCAAAAAACGTAAATAAAAAAATAGAAATAGTAGAAGAGGTTCTTTATCTGACAAAAAAAAGTCAGATAAAGAAAAAAAAAGAAAAAAGTTTTAAAATAGTATTTTTCATTGTCAAGACAGTTTACAGCCACACAAGCTTAATACCAAATCTGGCTGCTTTTCAATAATACTCTATTGCAGATACCATTGGATGCCATTTTATGGTTTGCCTGACCAAAACTGACTAATCAGAGCTGAGCCGACAGGATAGGCTGAGATTCCTGCATCTGTCCTCCAGCTGACCCCAGCCTCTCCCTGACTTTCTGCCGCACACTCAGCTCCTGGAGCTGGGATAGACACTATGAACTGACTGAGTCGGGGCAGCAACAGTACCACAGGCACACAATGATGGTTCACCAAGAGGACAGAGTGCTGTTCTCTGGTAAGCAAAGATGTCCAGACAGCGGAGCATTAATCATGTACTTTGAATCAGGCTGCATCAGTCAGTTCCCTTTATGTGCACAATTACCTGCAACTGTCTGTCAAACTTTCTAAAGCTTCACAGATGTATTCTCGAGAATCCCAGGAGGACTACCCCCCGAAATCCTCCTGATCTGGCCGTTCACGCATGCACCTCACAGAGGGGCGACTATCCCCGTCGGACAGGAGGTGGACATAATACAGCAGTTTCATTATGTGCACAAATTGCATGCATACAGTCTCTGTTTATGCACCAACAGCGGAGAATAAACATCACCAACCCCTCCCACTCGCTCATGGTGTTTTCTACTAATTATAGAGCTCAACACTCTGGTTCAGGAATTCAAAATTGGTTTAATCCATAGCGGATTTGATTATGGTGGACATACCACGTGCTACCTGAACCTGAAACGATGGTATATGCTGCATTAGAAGATACCTTGTTTTAACCTTGTTTTCGCGATCCAAAGGAAAATAACTGCACTACCCACAATCCTAGAGTGTCACAGTGACCTATCTGATTTGTGGAGCCCACGGTCACCATGGACATGTTTTCTAATCATTCTTTAGTGCCAAATAAAATGTATAAGTATCTGATTGGCTTGGTTACACGCTTAAAAATATTGAAATGAGGATTTTCTGAAATTTCAATATAATTATAATAATAGATTTAATAGATTTAAAAGGGGAATGTCACTTCAGGAAACAGAACCAGCCACCGAAAAGTCAACCTCAGAGTAAACCCAAGTTATTATGTAGCTAACTTACCTAATACTCTAGCCATTTGTGGGGTATAATAACTGGAGAGTTCGATGAATGGCCTAAAGCAAGCCAAAGTCTAAGAATGACTAAACTTGCCTGCAGGACCTAAAATGACCAACCCACATTTTTTAAGCCCAGCAGTTTCAAGGCCTTTTCACCACATTTTGTCAGAGTAGGATACCAGGCTGTGAAGCATGAGAAATCCAGGGCCAGATGCAGTGATGGCATGAATTCAATGTCTCAGAGATTAATGTGCGTCGACAGAAAGTAGAAAAGCAAGGTGCATTGGATGTGACATCTCTGTTGTTTGTTGTAATTTGTTTTTGCAAGAGGTGTTTGTTTGATGGGATCTTATGCAAACACATACAGCTGCAAATGAAACCCTTGTTTTCCCTCCATCGTGGCTTCTTTTCTTAATATGTCATGGTCTCTTCCTCACCTCCTTGCCCCTAGCCTAAAAACAACGCCCTGATTGTCAGTCTGGAATGGAGACAACAAGCACTGAGGCAATCCCTCTGTGGCTATTTCAGTCCTATTATAACTTTCTCTCGACCTTCTGCACGTTTGACTTTCTTTCATTCTTTTTTTATTGCCAGCATTAAGGGATTGAGCTATCGCAAAGGATTTTTCCAACTACTCCAACTATATATCGTTCGCTCACATTTGCATTTCAAGCTGTCCTGCTTTCCAGCAATCCTCACTGTCATGGATCACAATGATACGACTGAGAAGAGCATTGGGGGCTGCATTAAACCCCCACCAGCAGGGATTGTGCAGTCAGTACCTGTCAAATCAACAGATGAAGCGAACAAGTGCACGTTCCAGAGTGCAGCAGAGAGTTAAAACATCTCTACTTGCCCATGTTGATGTTTCCAAACCGGATCATTTCACATTTAAAGCTCAAAGGCAAATCGGAGGCTTTCATATTCACACACAAACCCAAATATTCTGACAGGAGAGCAAAGAGGAACCCATTTATTCAGACAAACATGAACACACTCTCAAATGTTGTGCACTGGGATACAAACACAAGCAAACACACACACCTTCACATGTGAGAGAAGCTGATGAAAAGCTTCTGTCTACACAGAAGACATCAGCAAAGGAGGAATTAGTTTTTTTTTTCCCTCCCAAGCTCAGGGATTTAAGTTGATTCATGAATATTTAAAGGAGATTTATTCGACATTTTCCACCAAATCACTTCTTCAAGTAAAACGGGATGACAGCATGAGTCAAATTTTTGACAAAGATGGTGATGTGCTCAGCTAAAAGTTAGGAGTAACGGTTTGTCAGTCAAATGAAAACATTATGACATAATGAAAAGTATGCGAGGGCAAGGTTGACTTTTGAAGGGTGACACACACTAGTAGTTTTTTTTTTTTCCCCATACACTCCCACAAGTTCAGTTCTAAAAATACACAACATGTAGAATTAGGGTCTGTACAACCACTTTTTGAAAAAAATGGATGTCGACATTCACCAACACCTGTAGTCACACTGTAACATACACTTACATACATTATGTAGAAGGAAACTCTTGAGCTTCAGCCGCTCAGTAAAATGAAGGTCAGTGCTCTCAGAGAAGGACTTATGAAGTACAAAAAATAATTCAGTGGACACCTTCTTCAATACAGAAACCAAAGGAAAATACTGGAGCAAACAAATCACTTAATAGAAATGTAATAAAGGCGCAAAGGACTGAAGTTTCAACGCACTGTGTCTTCCTCAGAAAAGAACAATACAGGTAAAGATTTAAAGAGGACATATTATCCCCCTTCTCCACCTTTTCAAAGAGTCCCATGTGGTCTATATGAAACATCTGTGCTGTGCTTTGGTCAAAATATAACATGAATCAAGCACCAGAGGAGGTTTGTGACCCTGTATAAACCAGCTCTCTCACAATGCTCCGTTTTGGTGTGTGTGTCTCTTTAAATACAATGAGCCCCCCCGAGGTTTTCCCAGTAGCCATCACTCCTCTGTAGCGAGAATAAAAATGGCGGACCTGCACAAAAGTTTTGTTCTAGGCTGGGGGTGGAATCAATGGGTGGAGATACCAGGGGAGGGGAGGGGATTTTTTTTCCAAGAATCTCACTTGTGACATCACAAGGAGAGCACATTTGAAACTGAGCATTTTTCTCTGTGTTGTAAGACTTATGCAGACCACAAACAAAGGACTGGATGGTTTTATTTCACATTTTGTGGGTCAGTAGACACTCAGGTTACCCAAATACATGTTCAAGAACACTGTAAAAGTGGATTTTTCATAATATGTCCCCTTCAAAAAAGCTAAATACAGTCCTTCTCACATGTGTGCGGGTGCCTTAAACTGCCTCCCTTCTCTGGTCAAGTCTAGTCTTGACCAAAGTGCCGCAAAAGCTTGACGCTCTTCACTCTAATGGAGCCCATGATGTAACACCTTATTACAGTAGATCAATTATGTATAAAGCATGTTGCAGGCATGGCAGGTGTTCAAAGATGATATATGTGTTCACTGTGTGTGGGCAGATGTACATAATGTTCTGTACTAGTGTGGGGCTCTATTTATGCATCATGTACAGCAAGTCTTCATGTTGTGTTTTTTTCTCATAATTGTTCTACTCTTGAGTTATTTTTCACTCTCAATCTCAATCACCATATTTAAGGGTGGGGTAAGAGAACAGCAGGTTGGGGTACGCGGTCCTCTCACGGTTTTATTGTTTGTGCAATATTTTTCTCTCAGCTTCCTCTATTTTCTTCCTCCATCGAACACTACGCAACTCTCTGAATCTAAGTAGGACAGGCTGCCCCACATAGACTCCCACGCACACACACAGCCCTGCTGACAGAGAGGATCCCACAGGTCAGCTGGGTCTCTGGAGGTTAGGTTTTAGTGGATGGTAAAGCCTTAGCAACACAACTGCTTATGTGGAAGGTAACCTGCTGAGAGTGGACTCAACAAGGTCATATGTTGCAGAGATTCAATATGCCTGAAACTAAGCACTATTTCCATTCCTCTTTAATCTGTTGAAAAATCAATGGTCAGGTCTTCTGAAATTATAAGACAGAATTGAGAGACACACATTCTAACTTCCTAATTTGACCTTGGAGAAAACTGAATGACATTTCCATCAGTCTCAGTAGTACTTTGTGTTGAGTGTTCATAAGTAATTGTCTTATTTTTGTCACAGAAATATGTTGCACGTAGTTTGCTCGAAAAAACATGTACAAGTGTCCGGATGTGACCTTAAAGGTCACATATTATCCTCCTTTTCAACAAGTTCAAATAAGTCTCAGAGCATCGAAAACATGTCTGTGAAGTTTCTTGTCAAAAATCTCCTTCGATCCTGTATTTGATCATGTCTATAAACCCCTCTATTTCAGCCCTGCTCAGAACAGGCTGTTTCTGTGTCTGTAGCTTTAAATGCAAATATACTGTGTCTGACCACGCCCCCTCTCTTGAAGGGCTTGGGTGGCTCGGGCTTTCTCGCTCTGTGCACTATTATGTACGGTTAGAAGGCAGACTCAGGGCAAAGTAGCTGTGGGAGTGTCACCCTCATGGGGAGGGATTATTGCCCTTTGTGATGTCATGAAGGGAAAATCTCCAAACAGCCCCTTTGAGCACACATTTTCTGAAAAGTGGAGCAGGCAAAAGACGAAGAGAATGGAGAGAGAAAAGGAGACTTTTCTCATAATGTGGGGGTTTGTATTGACATACTAGGGACACATATCAGTGTTAGAAAACCATGGTAAAGTGTACTTAGCATAATATGTGACCTTTAAATCTTAATGTCCCACTTAAGCTTCTGTCATGCTATATCTATCTGCTCTTTACATCATGAAAGAAGATTAACTTTTATGTTTGAACCCTGACTTCAGTCATTGATTTTGGAAGAGGCGTTCATATACCGACACCTGACAAACCTCTTTAGAGAATGCCGAATAATCTTTAATTCCTCTACTGTCTGTATTTTTAAGCCAAAGCAAGGAGGGAAAAGAAAGATTTTTTTCTCTCTTCTAAAAAAAAATGAAAGAATAATCAAGGAATATGCTTTGTCACCAGAAAAGGTACAGCTCTCAGAAGCAATAGAAATCATTTATCTAAAGCACACACTAATCTCTGAGCTATACATCATGAAAACTTGCTGCCAGCAAGGGTTACAGCCAGGATGACTGAGTGTCTCATTCTCACAGAAAGCTGCTAAGGTGTAAGAAAAAAAAAAATAATAATAATACTGCACTTCCTAAAAGGCTGTGAGGGACAGGAAGAGAAAAGACTTCAAGAAGCAGCAGTTAGACATTAGATAGGAGGTTTAGTTCAGGTTGGTTAGAGGAAGAAAGAGAAACCCAGAAGCCAGGTAAGTGTGTGTTATATATCTGTTTATTAACACAAGGTGCAGACACAACACGGAGAGGCATGTCTATAAAAAGTACACATTAAAGAGGATGGATCTAAAACTTTGTGGCAAATACAGGATTTTGTGCATCTAAAAAAGTAAAATATTATAAATCTAGAAAGTAAAACGACCACCATAACCACTGTGCCAAAAAAGTTGTCTCTGAGCAGGTGTATTGTAAAATAAATGAAATAAATGTATTGATTCTGAGATATATTCACAGCCATTAATAGTAGAGCCCGACCGATTAATCAGCCGGCCGATAATATCGGCCAATGTTAGCAAATCCAGTGACTATCGGTATCGTCTAATTTTATTGCAGGTATGTGCAGATATTAATAGATTTATTCACCAGTCAAAAAGCCTTTAATTTGAGTTTCATTGTAATACACTACCCGTTTTCTTTCACCAGCAGAGTGTACTATATAGATTACAACAAGCATCATCCCCCTCAGGAGAGTCAAGCCCAGTTATTTTCCAGTTGAGTGACCATCTTGTCTTCATTACATCATTTTCCACAAGTGTATGATAACTGCATTAGAGGGTTCAACACAATACATGTGTATATCTGGATCTCTCTCTACAGATCGAAGATAAGATCGAAGAAAGATATAGGCAGTGATGTCAGTATCAGAAGTTTTTTCCTCACCAATATCTAAACTGGTATCGGCCCCAAAAATCCCATATCGGTCGGGCCCTAGTTGATAGATTAGAGGAGCAAAGACAGATGGAAGTGTGTTCATGTTAGAGTCACACTTTTCACACGTGGGTGAGTTTCACTCTGCTGTTGTTGAAAAAACAAAAAATATTTTGCCTGCCAGAGGAACATTACTAACATTCATTCATCATTTTTATTCTTTGAGGGTCAGAGAACAACCAAAATTTCCCTTAAAGTATAACTCAACATTTTTCTCCCTGATTAAAACATAGATGAAGGTGCCAATGTATGTGCTAAACTGCCATTACTGTTAACAATAAACACAATATAGACCATGTTGGTGTTTGTACACAGTTGTGGGCAGAGGACATTGAATATTGACATCTATCACATGGTATTTGTCTATGAAGAATGGACGCACTGCCTTGTTACCGGCGAGGGGATAAAACTGACATAAAACCGACATAAAACTGACATAAAACTGACATAAAACCGACATAAAACTGACATAAAACTGACATAAAACTGACATAAAACCGACATAAAGCTGGCATAAAACTGACATAAAACTGACATAAAACTGACATAAAACTGACATAAAACCGACATAAAACTGACATAAAACTGACATAAAACTGACATAAAACCGACATAAAACTGACATAAAACTGACATAAAACTGACATAAAACCGACATAAAACTGACATAAAACTGACATAAAACTGACATAAAACCGACATAAAGCTGGCATAAAACTAACTGAAATCAAGTGGAGGCACCTGAAAGATGGGACATCTTATTTACATTAATGATTGTCAAAGGAAGCTCTGGCTTTAATTGACTTCTCTCAGTCCATTTGGTTACATTTAAAAAAGTGCAAATCAGAGTCATCATAGAGTCTATGGGTTATGAATAAAACATGCAGTGTTAAACACATGTAATTAGGAGAAATAACATTGAGCACATCCCAAATAGTCCTTGTAAAGGTGAAAAGATACGCCTGTGTGTTTGCGTGTGTGTGTGTGTGTGTGTGTGTGTGTGTGTGTGTGTGTGTGTGTGTGTGTGTGTGTGTGTGTGTGTGTGTGTGTGTGTGTGTGTGTGTGTGTGTGTGTGTGTGTGTGTGTGTGTGTGTGTGTGCTGGCTGATGTCTGGTCGGGTACAGCTTGCAGCACTGAGGACTCAAATTGGGAAAAGTCAGAGAGGACAGGGGCTGGCTGCGGGTGTGTGTGTGTGTGTGTGTGTGTGTGTGTGTGTGTGTGTGTGTGTGTGTAATGACATGAACTTATGAACTAACTGCCTGCTTCAGTTTCAAAGTGAGACAGAAAGGGCTACAGATGTGCATAATTAGTCATTTTGACCTATTTGCTTTTTAGTCAGTAAACTTGAGTTTGAGTTTGTGTAACTTAATATTAGAAAAAAATATATATGTATGATTAGATGAGACACAAGATGAGGGAGGAACATTTCATTGAACTCATTGACTTCATTGACTTAGAACTACAAGGCAAGGGGGAAAAAACATAGACAATTGCCCCAAAAACAGACACACAGTTTGCCCAGCAGAGAGACTCACATTGTGCAGATGTATTATGTGGAGGAACAGTGAGATAGAGAGAGAGAGAGAGAGAGAGAGAAAGAGAGAGAGAGCAGTAATCTGGTATCTTATCCACAAACTCACACTCCCTTCATGCTTCATCTAAAGAGTCACAGGAAGGCTAAACCGTGTGTGCGAGTTTATATTTATATTTTGTGTGTGTATGTGTCTTTTTTTCACAGGGAGAGGGAAGAGGTACACAGAAGCCGAAGCACAGCTGATTGACAGTCGGCATGGCGATGGAGGCGGGTTCTAGTCCTCTGAAGCGTGGGGGATTTGAACGGGAGGGAGAAAAGAGAAGAGAATGATTGGAGGAAAGGGAGGGAGGGTGTGTGTAAAACGAATGGGAGGTGACAGAAATCAAAAGGTAGGAGAAAAATAAGAGTGGGAAAAGCCACAAAAAAAGAAAAGAGGCCAAAAGAAGGATGAATTCATCCAAAATAAGAGGAAAAAATGGATGGTGTAACAGAAAGAAAAAAATAATACAATCAGAGCATTAATAGAAAAAGATGCTCATGTGGAGGGCCAATGAAGAAAAAGAGGGAGAGAAAAAGGGGGAGGGGGGGAGGAAGAAAGCAGGTTAGTCAAGCTGTCACAAAATCAACTGCAACTCATCTTTAAACTCACAAACACTTGACCAAAGTGAAAGGTTTACAGGTTAAATGCCACTCAATACCTCGTATTGGTCAAATGTTTGCAAAGCATCACACTGGTTACTTTATTTACCATCCATGCAAGAAGTGTCATGCATTGGAGGCCACATGCAGCATCTGAAGACATACATAGAACACAACCATACACACACACATCTGCATTTGCCCTGTCAGCATTAAGCCTACGCTCTCAATTCTATGACCCAGTTACTACTTATAACGCCTCTGTCCTCTCTCTTGGGTCTGCTGCAAACACAATGATGAATGAATCCTACGCACCTCCACGAGGCGAGGCTGCTGTGTCTGCTTAAGTAAGGCCACATGGCACAACTGTTTCTCCTGCAACTGTGCTCCTTTACTGTTCGCATTGTGGGAAATCAGAGAAGGAAAAACTGAATTCTCGTCGCAGCATTTCACACGCATGCACTTAAAGCTCTGTAACCATGCCGTGCAAACAGCCACGCGGCTCAGCGGCTAACATGCCAACACAGACGTCTGATTTGCATGCTGATCACTCCTCCCACTGTCACCGACATCCGAAACCAACGAGGCTTCCAGTCCTCTCAATGGAACACACACACACACACATACAGTACATGAGAAATAGCAGTGGGCAGGTTTGACAGCTGCATCCTTCCCACAATGCACCTGTATCAGCCACTCAGGCACTCACTCAGCTTATCCCAGTTTAATTCCTTTGCAGACAATAGGGGTTTCATTTTCAAAAAGCAGCAGAAAGACAGATGGGGTAGGATAGCAGCCACACAGAGCTTTGCTTTATCACCTCCACCATGGCAACATGACAGTTCTTTAATGCCATTACCACTGCTATTACTTTAATCTAAAAAAGCCTGTTTCTTATTTCAACAAAGAAGCAGACACTATTATTCTTCCTTAATCAAGTTTTTTTTTCATTCCAGCTGCAGAGCAATGAGCTGCAATTCAAAGCACACTAAAAAAAAATATGTGTAAGATTGCACTAACATGTAGCTGATGCTAAATGTGAAATCGTAAAAAAACAATAAGAACACTATCTTGAGGTTTTTGATGGGGGTGCACGACTACACACTGTATGCGCCTGACCAGTGTGACCTTTGTGCTTGTGATTAAACTGCTGCATGATGTCTTTCTGTTTGCCAGCATGTTCCACTCTGCTCTTTTGATGCTATTGTGATTCTTTCAGACTACACGTAGCATTGATATGAAGCCAAACATTTTTGTTCGAGCATCACACGGCAGACTCTGTTGCTTAGTCCGCAAATTACGCTTCATTCTTTTAACATCATGTCTTGCTTCAAAGAGACCCCCCCGACCCCTCCTCCCGTCAAACTGGGATAGTGTCCTGCTGTGAGGTGCATGTGTGAACCAGATCAGGAGGATATCAGGGGCAGTCCTCTTGAAATTCTCTAGATTTTCAGGAGTGAAAGCGGCTTAATCCTTGTAGCCTACGTCTAGATAAAGAAGAGGTTTGGACCACAGCGGACGACGAGAAGAGTTTTTGGCCTGCTTATTATTTGAAATGCAGGAAGACACAAGAAAGAAACTTTGGATGAATTTGCGGGAGCGGCGTGAAAATGAACTGAACATGCAGCACGACCTGGAGGTGAGTGGGAATAATTAGCTGTGGTTGTCCTGCTTTCGTCTTCAGTGAACTTGCTTCCCGATTGACTATGGTTTGGTTCCACATGATAAATCCACAAAGTGCATGCTTGGCTGACCTCGGGGTTGCCTCTCACAACAGGAAATTGGATCATAAATAATAAACATGCTTAATATTTTAGATCGTTGTTGTGCAAATCGGATCACTTGGTCTTAACACACCTCACACCGCAGGAAATCTGGCAAGATAATCTTTAGAAGCGTCAACAAATCAGGACTTAGTTTTGTTGGAAGCGGATAATGGGGCCAAATAGTTTAAGAGCCCCACTATCAGTTTAGAGCATGGAGCAGTTCGACTCCCGGCCTTGGGTTCTTTCCTGCCTCTATTCAGCTGTCCTAGGCAAGAAGATGTTCTTTTCTTGTGTGTTTTGTGGCTAAATGTATTATGGTACGCTGTTTTCTACATATTGTAGGCCTACTGTGCAGATATGTGCAGTTGTGGGAATATAGCATGCTTTCAGTGACGAAGACTTCTTATGTACTCTGTATTTCTACCCCCATGCACAATCCTCACTGCTAATGACATGCACAGCAGCTCTGCAGCTTCGAATGGAAAGACTGCAAAGTGATAGGAAAAAGTGAAATGAGGAACAGCAGTATGTGTGGAGCAAGAGGCTGAGAGATGGGAAGGGGGGGAAAAAGAGACAGACTATTGGAAAAAAGAAAATCTGATGAGCTGGTTTCTAAAACGTACCACACACACACACACACACACACACACACACACACACACACACACACACACACACACACACACACACACACACACACACACACACACACACACACACACACACACACACACACACACACACACACACACACACACACACACACACACACACAGACAGAGTTCTCCTCTCAGTCTATTTCAGACAGCCAGAGGGGAAAAACGGCTCGGTTCATTAGACACAATAAATATTCCCCTCTAGAACTGCATCTCTTCTCTATAGCTAATTATCTCCAATAAGAGATAACACTTTAACAATTCATTCACATCAGATGCAACAAAAGGACTGCTGAGTGAGAGGGGCTCCTCTGAGCCTCAATGACTTCATTGGTTAATCACTTCATTTTAATGCAATCGATATTATCAGGATGGACATTTGACAACGTCCTGTTGTCTCCGAAGTAACAGTTCATGCTTCAATGATGCAAACAAGTGATTTAAAATGATAATTTTTTTTTAACATTATTCTTATATAAAGAGAAGACATACAGTTGTATGTGGTTTGTGGTTTATAACGCAGGTTACACCCATAGACTGTAAATATTTATGGACAGAGCCTGAGTGATGTCACCCAGCTGTTCGAAAAACTTATTTTAAACTCAAAAAAATAATTCATTTTGAAATATTCAAGCACCCAAAGAGTATGTCTTTATTTAAGATCCAATATGTAAGATATCTACCAGAGCAAAATCGTAACAAACATAACGGTGCTGTAATGGCACGGACCAAAACTATATGTAAAGTGCACAATTGTGCCTGACTTGCATTCACAGCACCCACAGTGCCACCTAGTGGAGAGGGGTACTATTACAACGACAACAAATTGATCTCAGGATTTCTCTGAATCAATATTGAATTGGGAAAATAATAATTGCAACGCATTGATGAATAATTGTTTTTAACCAGCCTTAATATTTACTGAATGAAGTCATAAAATGACCTTACTATATGATCAGACATTGAGGAAACATGCTATGTTGAAGTGCTGGCTTCTCTGACAACGATACAGCAGACAGTATGTCCACCTTCGAACTTTAGATTCTGGTGTTCTGTATTTGTTTGCCTGGCAAACAGCAAACCAACAGGTGTTGCAGCGATGGAAGCCAACAAGCAAACTGGTCCAGCTATAACTGATTCTTCCCGACCCACAAACCCTCAGCATTTTTTGAATAAGGCGGACGACCAGAAAAGGTGGTGAAACTAGAATAAATATTGGAGATAAAGAGATAAAGAAGATAAAGTGAAGCTTCAGTGACTGTGACATGTCAACCAGCATGCATCTACTCCAGGGAGGGGCTGGGGTGACTCTCATCAATTAATGGAATTTGGACTGCAGTACCCATTTTAACCACTAGGTGTCATAGTTACATATTGGTCCTCTTAAGCCATAATGATGAAATTGTAAATGGTTCTGCAAAAAGACTAAAAGCTGATGCCTTTTAGGACATCAAATAGCAAACTAGACCGTCAGCAAGAAGACTGACTGCTTTTTATTGTAATTTTTTGTGCCTGCGACGGGGAAGCTGTCAGACAAGTCTATTTACAGCGTTTATCTAATATCAATACTTAGCTATCCACAGAAAATTTGTGATAAAGTTGACTGTTAAAAGAAAGCAAGATGAGATTTTTTGGGACAGAAAATAATAGCTACACATGTACGGGATAAGTCTAACAAAGATATAAGACACTTTGTCCACAAGGGGGCAGCCAACATTGATGCAAAGTAACCAAAGGTCCCTCACAGGAGCTTTAAATATAATGTAACTGGAGCATTTTTAAAGGCTTATTTTTGTACTTTCACTGCAGTTTTAATAAAAGCTCTCTATGGACACACCTCCTTCATCCCCTCACCGCTCTCCACACTTCCCCCGCCCCTCACTTCCTGTTTCACCAGCAAGTTTCTGATAAGAGTGCTGATAAACATCTTAAAGAGGACATATTATACCCCTGCTGACACAAGTTCAGCTTTTGAGCTTCCATGGCAACTCGTCAGCGTGCCCCTTGGGAAAAACCTGGCTGCCAGAGAGACAACACAGGAGGGGAGGGGATTGTTTTTTTTTGTTTTGTTTTTACCAGAATCCCACTGTGACATCACAAGGGGAGCAACTCTGAAACTGAGCATTTTTCTCTGTATTGTAAGACTTAAGCAGACCACAAACAAAGGACTGGATGGGTTTATTTCACATTTGTGGGTCAGTAGACACTCAGGTTACCCAAATATATGTTGAAAAACACTGTACGAGTGAAATTTTCACAATATGTCCCCTTTAAACAAGATTCTGGGATCAATTCCAAGAGATGATATGCATCTCAGTGTTGATTGGGTGGTGAACTGTTTGTCCTTTGAAAATCTGTCAGTTCTCCTTCAGTTGTACTCTTGCAATAACAATCATTATACCCAAAAAAGAGTGTCGCCACATACGAACCTTTATCTGAAAAGCTCATTTACTGGTTAAAAAGAACAGTTTTACACTTTTCAAAGAAAATCACTTAAATCAATATTGGCCTCTGCAAATGCCTTTCAGTATTCATGGCTAGTTCTCCCTTACTGCCCCACAGCTTTCTTTCTGCTTTTCCAGATAATGCATAATTATACAGAAAAACAGTTAGCTGTTAAATGGAAACTTCAAAGCCTCAAAGAGTATACGTGCATTTTTTTAAATTATTATTTGTATTCCTTTTTCTCTCGTGTTCACATTGAATAGCTGAGAGAGGGAAAAAGAGTTGCCGCCTTGTACTTAGGAGGACATTGAATGGATGTTGGAGAGCAGTGAGAGCAGCTAGCCATATCCTGCTCCTCAAGGACACTGATAGTACTGCACACACACAGATGTGCGAACACTCACTCTCACACATACAGAAAACCAAACTGAAGAGATGTAGAAGTAAAAAAAATAATAATTTGAAAGACAAGAAAAGAAAAGAAAAGACAAAAAGGCGAGGTGGATGAAAGTGACCAGGCGGCCATAGCAGGCTGACTACCAGTAGAGGGAATTATGTGAAATGTCTTACCAGGCTTTTGCACTCCATGTGCTTCTTGCTCTCCATTCTCCAACGCAGTACCCGTGTCTACACGCACACACACACACACACGCACACGCACACGCACAACACATTACTATATATCTGAGCTCTGACCTCTAATGGCTGAGAGCAGTATGTATTGGCTGAAGGAGTTTATGCTTTCTGACTGCTGAATCACAACACTTTATTTATCTAGTGTGTACCTCAGACTCTTTATTTATCTTGTGTGTACATTAGACGCTTTATTTATCTAGTGTGTACATTAGACACTTTATTTATCTAATGTGTACCTCAGACTCTTTATTTATCTCGTGTGTACCTCAGACACTTTATTTATCTAGTGTGTACCTCAGACTCTTTATTTATCTCGTGTGTACCTCAGACACTTTATTTATCTCGTGTGTACCTCAGACTCTTTATTTATCTAGTGTGTACCTCAGACTCTTTATTTATCTCGTGTGTACCTCAGACACTTTATTTATCTCGTGTGTACCTCAGACTCTTTATTTATCTAGTGTGTACCTCAGACTCTTTATTTATCTAGTGTGTACCTCAGACACTTTATTTATCTCGTGTGTACCTCAGACTCTTTATTTATCTCGTGTGTACCTCAGACTCTTTATTTATCTAGTGTGTACCTCAGACTCTTTATTTATCTAGTGTGTACCTCAGACTCTTTATTTATCTAGTGTGTACCTCAGACTCTTTATTTATCTCGTGTGTACCTCAGACTCTTTATTTATCTAGTGTGTACCTCAGACTCTTTATTTATCTAGTGTGTACCTCAGACTCTTTATTTATCTCGTGTGTACCTCAGACTCTTTATTTATCTCGTGTGTACCTCAGACACTTTATTTATCTAGTGTGTACCTCAGACACTTTATTTATCTAGTGTGTACATTAGACGCTTTATTTATCTCGTGTGTACCTCAGACACTTTATTTATCTAGTGTGTACATTAGACGCTTTATTTATCTAGTGTGTACCTCAGACACTTTATTTATCTAGTGTGTACATTAGACGCTTTATTTATCTAGTGTGTACATGGCATGTATACAAGTACACTCAGGCTCTGATATAAAACATGCACATTGATAGACATGCACTACAACAGATATTTTATTTTTAAATGAAGATCCCTTCTCAGTTCTCATTCTCATCCTCTCATTCTACTAACACTTAATATTAAAACACATAAGGTACTGTGCAAGACATGCAAGGTGCCATCTAACAAGTAAAGGTGGGGGCAAAAATGTATACAGCATACTGTAGTAACACAATATTTTACGTGGCAATATGTTATCGGTTCATAATCGGGCCAAGTATACATCTTTCTTATCATATTAATAGAAAATATGTTTTAAAAATGTATTGATTGCTGAAGATTCAATTTGAAAGATTTGCATCGTTAAAAATTAATGTTAAAGTTCAATTAGACTGAAATACAAAGAGTTCAGATTGTGAGGTGCATGCAGTCTTTCACAGGGTTTGACTTTGATCACAGTTTTAGTCAGTATGTGGGCTTGACTCCCATTGTGTAGAAATACAAAGACAGAAGTGACATTAATGATTTCGCATTTGACAACACGGTTCTTGATTTAGTTTAGTGTAGTGGACATAATATGCAGTGAAAAAAGTTAAACTGCTGAATATTGTATCACAAGCAGCATATCGCATTTGTCCTTATTACTTCTTAAGTCTGCTCAATTCCCGAATCCCAATCATTTCATTCATGTGACCATTCACAGAAGGTGCTCGGCTGTCCTTGGTTTTCACCCCCCCCCCCCCCCCCCCCCACACACACACACACATCAGAGAGTAAATATTGAACATGTTTACTATTTATGATTTGCAATCGCCGCGGCCACATCGTTCTTCTGAGCAGTTCAGGAAAATCTGGCAAGATAATGTTTAGAAACTTTTTTTTTTTAAATGGGGACTTCGTTTAGGATTGTCTGAAGGGGGGGGGGGGTCGCTTGTGTTGTTGTGTGTACCCAGCTTAAGGCTTAACAAAATCCAAAATGTGGACCAGCATTTTCATTATATATAACAACTGTGGTCATTGTTACTATAAATTCAGCATATTTATTAAGCCCATTTAATATGACTTATGAGATATATTTTCTGATGAGCTGATTGGACATAGTTGTTTATTTATCTCTTGTAGCTGTGCAGCTTAGGTTATCATGGTGATCTAAGTGAGACAGCTTTATACAACTGGAGGTATGTAGGTGGTTGACCCAGTTATCCACCTTTGTGATACAGACACACAGGGATGCATATGAGCACATGCAGCTTCAAACCCCCAAAACCAAGACTATTCTGCAGCCAATACACACACTAATATACAGTGCATGCACATATTTAAACAGCAACGTGAAGGCAAGAACTCTAGATCCACATGGAGGAACACAAACACAAACAAGGTGTGATGTATTTGTGTCAAAGGAAAAAAGCAGGACACAAAAGAAGACATCGAAGACACAGAGGTCATTCGGAGTGCATGTTACATGAGCATCAATGCACAAATCAACAACTCTGTTAAAAAAAAAAAGAAAAGAAAAAGGGGGCCCTCCTCCGTCTGGCTCTCCTGCTGACAGGGGACAATAATTTGTGGCCTGCCTGCCTCGCCCTCGCTGTTTGGCACTCTGCGTGTCAGCATGTCTGAGTTTGTCCAAATGCACACAGCGTGCCACAGTTGATCACTGGCAGCACCACCCACGGCCCGTCCTCCAGCAGCCTGTCACTGAAGAGTGCCCACATGCAGTCTGACTGTCTGACCAGAGTGTCTGGGTTACCAAAACAGGCCCGAGAGCTGAGTCAGGCCCGGTTATATGTCACTTTCTCTTATCTGCTTTTTCACTCTGCTGTTTATCTATTTGCTTATTTACCTACACACATATCTCACAGTGGCCATGTCCCTAAATCTACCAACAACTCTGCAGTGAGAATACATTTCCCTCTAACTGTCTTTGACTGATAAACACACCTCATGTTTTTGAGTCTTTGTTGGGCTTTTAACAGAGAAGTGAAAATATAAACATACTTATTAATATCCAGATTCTGTTCATAAAACTGTTCTATTTCTTTCTCAGAACAAACAGACACATACGCTATTGTTGCTGTTGCAAAGAATGCTCAGGTTCAAATCTCACCTGTGGCTCCTTTCCCGCATGTCATTCCCCACTCTCTCTCTCTCTCTCTCTCTCTCTCTCGCCCTCCCTGTTTTACAACTCAATCCACTGTCCTAGCCCTAAAAAAATAATGTTATTTTAGATTTATTTTTGGTTTTCTTTCGACAATCTTTATTGTAGAAAGAAGTCATTTAAGGATGCCTGTCTGATAGAACAGGACAGCTGTCATTAAAAGTAACGCATGAACACCAAGATTCCTTCAAGTGTTTGTGTCGGCGTCCGTCTCTCTCCCCCCACCCCCCAAAAGCTGTAAACCTAGGGGAAACACTGAACTGTATGAAATATAAGACTCAACAAAAAATATTTAACACCACTGCCCTATCTCTAAATAAAGGCAAAAAAAGCTTTTAAAAAAAAAATCAGCTTGGTATGAAGTTATTTCAAAAATCCTCTGATGCAGTGCTATTGACTATAAAAAAAAACTGTCGTCAAAAGGTCATACCTGATCCGTCACAAAGAGTAATACTTTTGCATGCTTCACATTCTGGAAGCTATCTGTGAAAAACAAAAGATATCTAAACTTTTCTTCCGTGAAAACATTTTTTTTAAATAAAAACATTTTTCAGTTCTGAAACATCTGGAACAGCATAATCAGTTTGACACAAACCTTTTTTGAGAGTCATGACACTCTTGGTTCTTTTGCATTTCTTCTTTTGCATGCCATGTTGTGACAGCTCTGTTATGTATCATCTAAAGAGTCATGGCCTGGACTTTTATAAGCAGACAGGTTGGACGAGGACACATGAACCTCAGGAATAAAACCATGAGCATCTTTGCAGGAGCAGGCGAGGGCAATTGGACAGGGGACAACTGCTCTGAGTTGGCACAGATTATCCTGCCAAGTTCCCAAATTGTACTGCTTGGCTGGGATATTTAAAGCAGTGACCGTCGTGCCTGTTTATCTTTGGGCTACTATGTCCCCCCTGCAGCTGAATGGCAACCCAGCAGATCCAAAATGGCAGCCAGTGTCCAGCGGTGCCTGATACTATCAGTCACTCAGGAGCAGCTGCAGCTCATGTTGCATAAGGCAGATTGTCAAACCCTGAACAACAATTATAAAGTTTTTCAGGAATTTTTAGGTCAACAGGGTGCAATACTGCTTTAAGAGTTAAGGGTGGTGGAATAAACTCAGGTTTGAGTGACATATAAGATGAAGTGTTGTTAATCTTGAAGCTAATTCCACTTGAACCTGAATAATCCAATAATCTTAAAACAAGGACTCAATAATTAGCCTGAATGGTCTGCAAGTACACAGCTTTTTTAGCATCAGTCAATTCATTCATTTACTGTGTCTCTGATAGATTTCATTTTCATTTTTTTCTGTTATCTGTTATCAAGCAGACAAAACACTATATCGTAGGAGGTATGGGATGGGCTTGACTGTGGAATGCAGTTAAAGGTCACATATTATCCTCCTTTTTAACCAGTTTAAATAAGACTCAGAGGTCACCAAAACATGTCTGTCAATCTTCTTGCTATAAATCCACTCTGATCCCGTATTTGACCATGCCTATAGACCCCTCTGTTTCAGCCCTGCTCAGAACAGGCTGTTTCTGTGTCTGTACCTTTAAATGTAAATGAGCTGTCTCTGACCACGCCTCCTCTCTGGAAGGGCTTGAGTGGCTCTGGGTTTCTTGCACCATGCCCTATTATTTACAGTGAGCAGGCAGACTCAGAGGGCAGAACAAACACCTAGCGGAGGGAGTGTCACCTACCAAGGGGAGGGGTTACTGCCCTTTGTGATGTCACAAAGGGCAGTAGCCCGGGGTGACAGTACCTGGGTCGGGAACCGGAATGTCGTCGGTTCAAGTACCAGTGCGGACCAAAATCTGGAAGTTGGTCTGGTAGCTGGAGAGGTGACAGGGCACTTCCCGAGCACTGCCGAGGTGCCCTTGAGCAAGGCACCGAACCCCCAAACAGCTCTGGGGCGCTCTCTGCTTAGCAGCTTGTAGCAGCCCCGCTCTGACATCTCTCCACTAATGCATGTCCACAGGTTCTGTTTGTGCATGTGTGTGAGAAGCATGTCCCTATAAAAATAACAGAGTGTAAACCTGAATTTCCATCAGAGATTAATAAAGGATATCAAAGGGAAAATCCAAACGGCCTGTTAGAGCAAACGTTTTCTGAAAAGTGGAGAAGGCAAAAGAGAGAGAGGATGGACTTTTATCAGTCCGTTTGTAGACGGACTAGGGACAACGTTTTAGAACAACATGGTAAAGTGTATTTTGAATAATATGTGACCTTTAAAGCTGCAGACAAAGCTCATGGTTGGTTGAAGTAGCAGTGTTTCCCCTATTTCTTTTTTAAGATTTCTTTTTGGGCTTTTTGTGCCTTTATTGTAGGGATAGGATAGTGGATAGAGTCGGAAATCAGGGAAAGAAGTCATTTAAGGATACCTTTCCGATAGAAAAGGACAGCTGTCATTAAAAGTAACACATGAACACCAAGATTCCTTCAAGTGTTTGTGTCGCCGTGTCGCCTTGTCCCCACCCCCCCGACGCTTTAAACCTAGGGGAAACACTGAGTAGCAATTATTTTATCAACTTTTCAAAGGCACCCCAAGACTCTAAGGCAAGTGCAGTTTATTTTGTCTCTTCCCCTATAGTGCACTACACATGGAAACAACTGTTCTTATATAAATCATTTGAAAGTGATTTCTGTAGCACAGATTAAGGTCCATTCAACAGTGGAAATTCTATTTTACATCTCAGTTCTGTCACTGTGTCCTCGTTATGTATATAAGAGCTGAACAGAAGAGACTAACGGGTAGGAATGTCATTTCTACATATCCTATTCTCCCCTGGGCTCCATCATAAGAGTCTCACCTGCCCTGGGGTCATCGTTGTCCAGTAGGGGGATGTAGTCCGTCTTTCCCACCGTCTCCCCGATCTGGTCATCAAAGGTCTCGGCCTCCAGCTGGGCCACAAAATCCCGCTCCACCAGGCTCTCAGGGCCCTGCTGGGGAACGCTGTCAGTCAGCGCATCACTCAGACTCAGGTCTAACTCCGCCATGGCTGCACACAAACACAGACATAAGGATGAACAACGTCAGTATCTTTTTGTTAATGATGTTGTCCATCTCTCACACAAAGAGTCAATGAGATATCAAACGTAAAGAAAGATCCAAAACATAGTTAACATACCATTTTTTCCAGATCAAAATGAGTGAAGCGTTTAGATTTAGTATCATCATATAAACTTGCAAGGTTGTGAGAAGACCTGGATTTCAAACTTAGACTTGACACTTATGGCACAATTTCTAAATTGCACAAGTATTTTGGCAATGTTGTGAAACTAATATGTGCAAATTGGACAGTGCTCTGTCTCTCTCTCTCTCTTTCTTTTCGCTCCTGGAGACAGCTTTTGGTCAAAACTACGACTGAAGATCTGTAGATTTTTTTTAGTGTTTCAGTACTTCTCAATTCTATCAATCATTTCAGAGCTGTATCATTTTAAAACAAGTGGCACCAAAAAGCATCGAAAGGGGGAGCTGGATAGCCTAGAGATTATGTCCCGTGCCCCATGTACAGAGGCTAAAGTCCTCGTTGCAGCGGCCGTTTGTTCAAATCCGACTTCAGCTCTTTGCTGCATGTCATCCCACACTCTCTATTCCCAGCCTTTCCTTCCTCTCCTTAGCTGTCCTATCCAAAAATGGCCCACAAATAACAAATAACAAATAACAAAGAGTATCCAAATGTCTAACAGAAGGAGCAATACCTATATTAGTGAGAGTGATTTAAAGACACCTGTATGTCTAAAATACACTTTCCTTTATTTAAGGAAAAGTGTAATGATGTCCGAAGAAGTAATTCATTTAAAATAATTGTGGGAAACTTTATATTCTCTTATCTAACATACTGAACAACAGTCAAAAAATAAGCGACAGAAACAATGCTAACATGTAACCAAGAATGTGTCTGAAAAAAAAAGAGTCTTATTTTGAAGGCATTTCTATCTAATTCTAGCTTCAACTTCATACACAACTGTGATCTTTATGGATTTACAGTTTAATTTTCAGGTGGGGAAATGCAACAAAGAGACAGTGCCTGCAGTTCCGGAGATGTTGTTAGCGTTAACCCGACTTTGGCAAATTGTAAACCGAAGGAAATGAAGCAGAGGCTGACATGATAAAGATAAAAGAAGTGTAACGCTAAGCTGGGGAGGAAATAATCAAATGAGAGATAGAAATGGAGAGAAGCGGTTAAAAGAAAAGGACTTGGAAATTCCCTTTAAATCCAAAGCTTATGCAATGACAACAGCAAAACAAAATAACAGCCTATTGCATCATAGCCCCCTGAGAAGTCTTATGTGACAAGAAAGATACACAAAATGACTAAATGTGAATGCTGTCGGCGATGAGGGAGAAATCTGATGTGAACTGAAAAAAAATGTGTGCAGTAAAAAGACCAGGATCAAAGACCCTGTGATGACAGGCATTCATCCGGCTAGAGCTGCCCTGAGAAAGACAGACTACATCTGGATGAACCCACTGATTCCCCCCCCCCAACCTCTGACATTAACTAAGCAATTGACTGTTTCACTGATTATAATACCACTATCAGCCACAAGGAGGCACAGTTTCAGATGGGAATATATAGAGTGACAGAAATGCATGACTTGGTGGAGCACAGAAGCACAATCTGTACCTAAACATGGACTCTCTAACACACACACACACACACACACACAGACACACAGACACACAGACACACACACACACACCAGATCCAAGCAGTCATCAGCTCATCCGGGAGTTCAGCTGACCAATGACCAGTGAGGGGAATTTGCAGAGTCATGTTGTGTCATCACCGACTATAATGCCAGATGATCTCTGGTGGCGGTGGCAGCCAGCCTTTCTCTGCTCGGTTTATCGGTCTCATCGCCATCTTTACAAAACATCAACAAAAACACGTCTTCACTTTCTGCTGAACTTTCTGATGTTGTTAAAACTGTCTGATCCAGTTTCCTTTCTTCCTGGCTGCATTACCTTATTCATGGTGATGTAAATCACCACGCTACATTCATTTGATGGCAGTTTCACACCACAAACAAGCACATTAAAGGCTGCAAAGGAGACATTTTGGACTGTTCTTTTTGGTTTTTTGAGATCAGTTCCTCAAACATCAAAAATAACTCCACAGCCCCCTCTGCTGGATCATCTATTCATTACCTTACAGTAAACTACATGTGAACTTCATAATTGGCCAAAAGCTGCTTTATTGTACTTTAGGCCTGAGGCTGTCTTTCATCTTTTGCAAGTCTTCTTAGTTGAACTTTAAATGAGATGTTAATGCTGCAGCTTTACATTTTTAAATGAAACCTGTGCTGGGAAAGTCCCAATTTAGATTAAACCTGACAATGCCCCCCCTTTCACAAAGTCAAGGTTTTCCCTATCTAGCGTGGAAGTGCTTTACTGGCCTGCACAGAGCCCTGATCACAGCCTATATTAACCATTATTTATCGCCTTTCAAAGTTTCAGACTTCAGAAGTTGCAGTCCTAACGCTGCCGGCCTTGGGCCCTTCCCCAGGGCTAACGTCCACATGCCTGTGCTGAATGTGATTATGCATTGTTATACACTTGTTATGAGTTGACGCTATACAAATAAAAAATGATTGAATTCATTGATTGTTCCGGTTCATATTGCCAGTTGAACCTCACACAGCCAACATACAACTATGTCGCCATTTTCTCAATCAAAATACTGCCAAACCTCTGCGCTCCTACCAGATGCTATCTAATTACTGTTCTTGTTTACATCTTGGTTGTAGAGGAGGGAGATGAAGGCCCCTTGTGGCTACAGCCCTAGCTAGTGGTGGGAGGCTGTGTTGCAGTTTGAGCATAAAAGTTTGACCTGCATTGAAGGCCAATACATGAATAATTAGTCTACTTTAACCCACTATTAATACTAGTACTCGTGGACAACTCGTGGATGTTCAAACGTTTAGATGGCGTTTAATCGTTTCGTCAGCTCATCCCTGCCTCGGTCGGAACACATACCTAGTTGATACTGATGGACACTTTACTTAGCAGCCACTGCCATCAGTGTGTGAATGTGGTGTGAATGGGTCAGTGACATGCAGTGTAAAATAGCTTTGAGTCGTAAGAAGAAGACTAGAAAAAGGCGATAAAACTTCAAGTGTATTTTCCATGTCTAAAAAACGTTTTTTCTTTATCTTGTTCCAAAAGCTAAACAGGTTGAGTGGAGGGTTGTTTTATTCCCCTTATAGGTCAATCACATTGTATTTATTGATCTCTTAATAGCCCCTATTAACCAAACAGTTCATCAACTGGAAGAGCAGTCAACCAATCAATCACACAGTCACATAGCAGCATGTCATACAGTTAGTCAGAATAAATCTATCTAACATGAAATCTTACGAACTTTACGAGTTTTACGAACTGCTCATACAGTTAACACTGAGTGTTTTCTGAGGCAGGTACATAAATAAACTAAACGCAGGCGTGCTCATTACACGGCTGACTGCCAGTGTATCAGCAGCAGACTAAAGAGCCCCCACTGCTGAGAGTAGGGTGTGTCCCAGGAACACTGCAGCCTACCGCCTCAACCACAAAGCCATGCTGGTGAGGAAACACTGCCCCACTTTCCATATTTAACCCCACAGCACGAGTGTGTGTGTGTGTGTGTGTGTGTGTGTGTGTGTGTGTGTGTGTGTGTGTGTGTGTGTGTGTGTGTGCGTGTGTGTGTGTTTGGTATACAGTATGTCATCTGTGCCAGCTGCAGAGTGCAGCAGGGTGATTCATGCCACCAAACATACCAACTGATACGATTTAAAAACAGCCATCTCAACACTACAGCTGGTCCCCTCATGACCACATGAGCTGAAACTTTTCATTAGCCTGGGTCACACAGAGGGATGTTTGTTTGTTTTGTTTTTTTCAAACCCAGGATGAGAAAGTCTTGACCCCAGCAAAATGCCATCGTTAGAGCTCCTGCTTTTCACATCCTGCTCACAAGTTTGGTGTGTCCACTCGGAAATAATCTGTATTCAACAAAGGAAGGAAATCCACAGAAGAGGCAGTTTCCATTGTGTTGTTTGCCAACAAATGCCTCAGAGTGTGTGATGGTATGTGTGGATTAACCATGTGCATTTGTGTCTGTCTGTCTGTCTGTGTGTGTGCGTGTGTGTGAGTGTGAGGGAGAGAGCCTGTTCGTGTGCTCGTGGAAGGTTGGGTGTGTGTGTGTGTCCTCCGGCTGCTAAAAAAGCAGAGGTGAAGGTTAAGCCTCTTTTTAATCCGCCTAACCACATTACTGGTGTATGTAAACAATGAAGCACAAAACAGAATGACAGTGCGGCAAAAAATGATTCAAGTAATTATATTCGAGTGTAACGAGGACAAACAGTGTTATCATAGAAGTGTTTACATATAATTGGCCACTTATTGTAATAGCCCTTAATGACTGCTGAGACGAGTTAAACTAAAACCTTTAATGCTTACAAATCTGAAGATCCCAAACTTAAGAAGCTGCAGCTACTTAAAAGGTATAATATGGCACTTTCAGAGACTCCCAAACCAAAATAAAGCTGTCCTTTCAGTGCACGCCCTCCCCTCCTACCCACACCTCCCTTAGTGTTCAGACTGAGGGCAGCCGTTTCAACAGCTGATGTCCATTCAGATATGCAGCCCAAAGATGATTCGATTATTCCTTTGAGGTATTTCATACCAAAACAAAAGTATTATATTGGTCTGGAGAGCCTGCTCGTTCTCCTTGATTTGTACTACTACAGACTCCACTTAAAGTCCCTGAGTGGGTGGGGCCGTGTCTCTTCCCCATGTCGAGGCAGGGCTAAAGGTTGGAGAGGGAGTTATGAATGAAACATGTCTGAGCCTCTAAGCAAAACATAAACAATCTGAATGAAGCTCCATTCCCGTCCTGAATGACCACAGAGCCCAAAAACAACAAGCCAAGGGGGAGTTTGAATTCACTACTTTTTAGAAAGGCCTTAGTTACCGATAGATTTAGTTAGGACACATATTAGTGTGTCTGTGTGCGTGGATAAGATGAGCAGATTGAAGTTGTTCGCCGCAAAGACTAAATTAATTTAGAGTGAAAAACACATCCTTGCCCCCCCATCTCCCCTCCGCCCAGGTATCGCGTCATTCTGTGTGAAACGCTGCATGTGCTATATTAATGTTTAAAATGTTGCATATTAATGTCAAGGTTAGCTTCGCACACTGACAAGACAGAGTGCTTCAGAGCTTTAAAAACCTGGAGGCATGACTTCAGAGTTTTTATTTTTATTTTCAACAAGAAGGTAATTAATGTGTGTTAAAAAATTTAGCAGCAGGAATGACGACAGCCCTTTGCAACAGCGTTTACACCCAACAGCAAGGTCGCCATAGCTACTAGGGCAACACAATAAATCATAATTTCAATCATTGAAAAAAAAATATGAGCATTAGCAATGAACAGTTAAACACACTGCAAAAGTCTGAATTTATTGCAATAAAATGGATTTTGTATGCATGCTGCTTTCACACTGAGCATGCATACATTTAACCTCTGTGGCAGAGTGGGGATGATGATGATGGGGATGCTTACAGTTGAAGCTCAGACTAGCTACAGTACGACATACCATCATATTAATTGGTGGCCGTTTCCATTAGTGGTGGAAAAAATGCTTTGTGGATTTATTTTGGATTCAGCAGGGACATGTTTGCAAACTCAGGTACTGTGTAAAGAACAGCAGCCAGATAGACATGTTACATATAGCAAAAGAATAAAGTTTTATTAAGATGTTAATGTGTTTTTATCATTGCGAGCAAATCATCAGAATGTTGAACAATTAATCATCTGTCCCATATTTTCTTATATATCATGCAGGCCTAGAAGATATGTGTGAAATTGACAAACTAGTTTATATTAAATACAAAGGCTTAATATATATTTATTATATGTTAAGGGAAAGTTTAGGAGACAAAGCCTTCCATATTTTTCTAACTTAGACGAGCTCGAGAGTGGTGTTCCTTGCTTCAACAGTTAAATACTGATACCAACAATTATCAGTCCAGTGTAGTTCTTTATTTCAACATGTTGGAGGCTAAGCTTCAATGTCTGATAGAAGATGAGTGAGTCCCCATGTAAGTGAACTGACAGATGGAGAGAACTGAGGGGAGTGTGTGAGGTTTTCTATAAGCTCAACCTTGGCAGGACATCAGCACGGTCTCCTATAGCGGTCGCCATGGTGACGACGTGTGACATAACACAGAAGGTCTAATCCCAAAAAAAATCACTGCGTATTTTGTCTTGTCCTTTTAATATATGACAACATAATGTAGTGTTGTGTAATGTTGATTAATCCCCGGGGAAGCATGAAGGGTCAGGAGCCTTGGAGCTCGGTGCTCAAGGGCCCTTCGGATTCTCTCTGAAATGCTGCTACTGCTTCTGCTGCTGCTGCTGCTGTTACCATGTCTGTGTCTTTAGTAGAAATAAAAAACCTGCATGACCTGTATCTGATCTCAACTTCCTTGGTTCATTGGTTCCTCGGTTCAATAAAAGCTTCTATTGTGTTAGGTAAATGATAAGATGTTTACTCTTCATAAATTATTAACCCCTTATCGTAAACGGCGGATATTCCAAAGGAAATACTCTGCATTTTGGTTTCAATGTGTCTTGTACACATAAAAGAAGTCAACCTGTGAAGAACATTTGCAGGTTCAATATCCCTGCAAACACCAGAACCCTAAAAGCAGTGGGTTTAAAACCCGAGTGGCTAAGATTTTGTCTTTCTAAACTGTGCCTTGGAACAAAACACTGCAGCAACAAGTGCTCCAGGCTACTTTAAATATTACAGAAATATGAAAAGACAGATGTTTCTTCCTTTGGTGTGACTTCACTTTTACTTCCCCCCCCACTTCTGGAAGTCTGTTACAGGCCAGTCTGCTGTTAGGGGTCATTTTTAACGAAACCAGTCAGCAAACTGTATTTTTCTTTTTTTAAAGTGTATGTCCGCCCGCCTCTAGCTGCATTAACTCTGTCACTAAAAGGCTTCGGTAAGTGCATTGGAGTGTTCACTGTTCAAGGACAATAAGGCCATAAAACAAACTGCCAGCAGTTTCTTTTCACTGCATTACAACCATGGACCTGTCATTATGAGAGTCACATGAACAGAGAGCTGAGGGAAACAATGACCTCACTGGGGTCCTCAAAGCTAAGCAGACCTTCTGGTCCGGGGGCCCCAAGCAGTTGCCTACCTTGCCTGTTGACAAGCAGCGCCTCTGCCAAAACATAATGCCTCCACTGATAATAGGTATATTAGAATTCAATTTAAAAATGATACACGCACACAGGGCGCTGGTGGCGCAGAGGTTAGTGCGCGCGTGCTATGTATGGAGGCTGTAGTCTTCCAAGCGGGCGGCCCAGGTTCGAGTCCAGCCTGTGGCTCCTTTCCCGCATGTCATTCTCCACTCTCTCTCTCTGACTCTGTCCTATCTCTACAATAAAGGCACAAAAGCCAAAAAAAAAATATGCACCACAGAGATGGTGTCAGGCAGTACTTGTTCAGTTGTTTTACGTTCTTAGCAGAGCTTCAGTGCTTTAACTTTTATGCACATTTTAAGGCCTGCAGTAAAAGGGCATTTGCATCATGCCATGAGTACACTCAAAGTACTCAAACAGGTGGAACTATGGGTGTTGTATGTAATATGTATGTAATATGTATGTAATATGTATTCATGTAGACAGCTTCAACATGGTCTGATAGAAAAAAAAAAGTGACCCCGCAGTCTTTGTGTGGAGAGCTCACCTCTGATGTCACTTTCTAATAGAGGTGGGACACTTCCTCTAAATACATGGCCCACTCAATTGCAACGCAATACGGTTTGTGTGCATGTGGATGTGTGTGTGTGTGTGTGTGTGAGAGAGAGAGAGAGAGAGAGAGGGAGAGAGAGAGAGAGAGAGAGAGAGAGAGAGAGAGAGCTGGCTCATACTGCTGCTTGAGTGAGTTTTATAGCTCTGGGGTCATTGCTACAGGCGCTTCCTCTTACAGTAAGTGTCACAGACACAAGCAAAAAAAATGAGCAGCATTGAAAATGTCTAATTTCTAATGTGCCCTCATGCATGTATTTTGAGCTATTTCCCCTTTTTCTCAGCCACACTTCTGTTTTTTTGTTGTTGTTGTTCCAGATGATATACAGAGACAGCTGAAGAGCTGACTTCGAGCTCACACTTAATAGTGTCGCTCTTTCTCACTCTCAAACACACACATGTACAAATGCGAGCTGCTCATGCACAACCACACATCACGTTTTCAATTGTCTTTTGCACCCTAACTTAAGATCAAATGTATTCACTGCTGGTGCAACAGGCCACAGGCAATTTTAACTTATTAGCTTCCTTGAGCCACAGCAGGTGTCAAATAATCCATATATGAAATAATTAATCTGCAAACCATTTCTCACAGTACTGTGGACTGCCATCCTTCTCTTAGAGGCCCCTGCTTGAACAGTTTGTTCACACTGGTCTGGTTTCTTTCTGCATAGCCGAGCAAAACTGCCCTACCTTGTACAACTAGCTTGTTCCTGGGGTTTTTGTTCTTGACATGGAGTGTTACTTCTACTTCAGTTACAGAGCACTCACTAAATCGTGGGATCAGTGGCAGCTGGTGCATTATTCAGGGGCTAACACATATTGGCAATTTACTTTGACAGGCTAAAAGCATTAGCATTGCATGAATGATCTATTTTTCTTCTTTCTTTCTTTTTTTTTTTTAAAGAAAATCATTTGTTTCTTAAGTTAAGAGATGATAATAACTTCTTAGCGGCTCTATACTGTGTAATGCTACAGTTGTGTTATTGGTCTCTCGCTTACTTACTGTAGCTAAAGGACAGGAGTGACAGTTGTAATGTGCAGTTATATGAACGGCAGGGTGTTAATAGAGTTAAATAGAAAAAAACCTGGGAACATGTCATCCAATCACAGTAGAGGAAAAAACAAACTATACCAATTCGCTGTCAAGGAAAGTGGGAGTGTCCTCTAGGAATACTCAGACAAACCAATAAAGGAGAAGCCTCGGGTCACCTGACTTGCAAAAGTTTAAGGGGGGGGGGGGGGGGCAGGGAGGCGAGAGACTCTGTTATCTGATACCTGTTCACACCCTGTAAATCACAACTCCAAGTGCACCCACAGGGCGAACCTCCATCCTGTCATGTTGAGGTGGCATCTCATAAAAACCTCCCAACCAGACGCCCTTATGTAAACTGTAACAATTTACGGCAGTGGGCAGACTGCTTAGTGATAATCTAATGTGAAAATGTCAGACAATAAAGTAGGAAATGCCTTATAATGGCCTTTTTGTATTGTGTGTGTGAATACATATGTGTATGTGTGAGGGGGTTCTGAAAGGGGTCCCCCCACTGTCCAGCTGCCATCGCACTAATCTGACAGAGATTCTATCGTTCACATTCCTGGCGGGCCTTTGGGTGAATGTCACCAAGCCGCACAAACACAGCACTTTGTCAATACACCCTGATACAAACAGACACACGCTGAGTGTCCGAAAACAAATGTGTTCAGGTTTCAGCCCGTATAACATACCTCAAAAAACAAACAAAAACAAAACACCACCTGTTGTAGAGCCTGACAGACTGATACACTGACATCACTGGAATTATGGTCCAATTTTACAACTTTGCTGATAAATATCTACTCGTTTTAGACATGTATATTTTGTATTTTAAGTTAAGTTTAAGCTTTAAGTTGTATTTAAATTGACACTTTATATCTGAGCTTTAAAAATCTTTCGTCTACCTGCACTGTTGTTCCTTTACGGCTCTGTGTGCCTTTGAATTGCCCCACAGGGACAAATAAGTTATTTTGAATTGAATTGAACTGAAAGATGTATATCTTAAGTACAAGTATATCAGTGTTTGATAACTGCATTTGAGCCATCAATACAATAAATGTGTATATATAAAACTATATAGCTTTACAGAAAAAACATTGATCTAAAAACGATATCAGTCACTATATCAGTATCGGTCCCAAAAATCCCCTATCGCTCAGGCCCTAAGTAGAACCTTGGACTCTGTCCATGACTGGACTGTAATCAGTCAATCCAATTTTTTTAATTCAGCCCAGTCCATGCCTGTCTACCTTCTTACCTGCGGACCTGCAGGCGGTCTACTAGAGCATACATTACAAATGAGCGGTGTTTTTTTTTTAAGCTTAAGCTAGTGAGCTGTTTGCACAAGAACAGCAGAGAAAGGCAGTTTGACACTGTTGACTATATGACATGATTACACTTCATTTCTAACACTCTGCAGTGGACTCATCCTGCAGTGAGGCAGCGAACAAACGTGTTTGTTGGGAGTGTTATCAAAGAAGTTCCAAGCCAGCTGTTAGGAAAGTAAGCTATTTAGTTTTTTTTAAATCTTCAGAATACATTTGGCTATTGTACAGAACCCCTGATGTCCAAAGACACATGTCACACAAGACATTTTTGGAACTTCAGGGGAGCTGTACGGTTGTCTTTGCCGAACACATGTTTTTAGTTTCTTTTTGGATCTGAGTGCACGGCGGATGCCATGAAAACGTCATCTGAACACTTTTTTAAAAAACAAGAATAATCCTGTTATCTGTGGATCATTTCCGTGAAAACGTGGCCTGAGTCAAACCCAGGCCAATGTGGAGGGATGCAGGTTCTATCAAAACATACTGATTCAAGCAAGTAACAACAACCAACCAGTACTTGGATTCTATAGTTTTCCCAACAATGAATTTCATCTAGCTGCAGAACACCAGATTTAACTGTTGAAGCCTCGAACTTGACATCATTCATTTGAAACATCCTTCTAATCTGTTCTAGTGTAGAGAGATCACACCTAAGCCCTCGGCAAAATCACTGCTTGTGTCAACAGCGTGTCTCTGTTTACAGAGAGCTGTAAAACCTGCAAGAGAAAAATGTGAAGCAGCTCTTCACATGTCAAGCATTGCATTAGAAGTGAGGCTAGAAGTTCTTATAATGCTGTCAGATGGGGAAAAAGTCAACACGTTCATTTCTTCCCCCATATTATTTAAAACATAGTAGTTGACAGTTTTGTAACTTCACCACAAACAAAAATGACCTTCACAGAAATCCCTGTATGTAGTGGAGGTTTCCATCTGCTTTGAAATGACATATTTTCATTCCGTTTTTAGAAGCATTTAACATTAAGAGACCACCATAAGCAGTCCACAAAGTGAAGGCAACATCATTTTGGAATGATTGCTGATAATAAAAAAGCATTTCTGACACACCTACACACACCGACAATACACACATGCACACCCAATACCAAGCAAGATACATGATCTCTGACACCTCTGCACATCTGATATTAATACAAACTATCACATAAACATCTTCTCCAATTTCACATGTCAAACCACCAGCCTCTAACTGAGGTCAATGATTAAGTGACATTGGAACCTTGTGGAAACTCACTGTCTTACACACACACACAGACACAGACAAACGTGACACACACACACAATAACGTTAGAACACACGTTAAGAATCTGGTGGCATGTTCACCATCAGGCTCTGCGACTATTATCATTATGCTTCAATGATAAGAAGTTAGTGAGAGAAAGAGGAGGCAAAGAATGAGAGAGACAGGGGCAGCCCCACTGGCCTCCAGTTTGTTATTAAATAGAGGGAGCGGTCTGAAGTCACAGGGCGGTAGCTGTTTGTGTGCTACAGATAAAAATATAAACAGCCAGTGTGATATAATTAGTCTCAGGAGGCGTGCAGGTGCAGCTCATTTTTTATTATGTTGAAGCACTGGCAACTTCTTTGAGTTTAAATGACGGTCTAAATCACCTGTGGCTGTCTGGTGGAAGATCTAAATCTACAGTATATTGCTGTTATCCGTTGAAGGAACTGTATAACAAATTTGAGTGTATGAACTGAAGCCTGGCTCAGACTACAGAAGTCCTAAAATCCTACCTGATTTTGAATTCAGGTAGCATCACACACATGATGAGAATCTTAAAAGATATCTCCATAATCCCAAGCATGCACACACGACAGAATATGAAGATCATGTCACATCACATACTACAGGATTTTATTTACAGGAAGATTAAGGTACCCGGCGGTGGAACGCACCACCTCATGTGACCTTGTGTAAACGATGGATGTCAGCGGTACTTTAGTGATAAAGTTCATGATATCTGCAATTGTTCTTACATTCCACATATCAAATTAATTCTAGATATCTAAAATGCACATCTTACTAGTCAAAATTTAATTATTCAAATCTGGAATTGTTGCATTTAAAAATGTAATTACAGATATCAAGAATTGCGTTTCAGATATCTGGATTAGAATAAAGGAAGTCAATATAAAAAGTTGTGACAGCCTGATATTACCGTAGTTAGAAAAGCCCCTAAAAAGCATGAATGACGCCCTCCGGGGGGGATTAAACAGGGAGTCTAATACAGGTGATGCCTTCTATTTGAGAATGGCTTAGTGTATAAACCAATGCCTAATGCATCCACCTGCACCAGCAGGACAGTAAGTGTGACAGCATTTTTAGCCGAGGGGTCAGAGTCTCATTTTTATACACCTTAACTGCTCTGTGGATTTATAACACATTCACTTTGTTCCAGCAAGCTGCTCCATGTCCTTGATTGGATGCACAGCAGTCATGTAACGCTCTGCACTGATAATGACCTAATGCCCAGGTACCTCAGGTTAGTCTGCAGCTTTAACCACAACCATTCAAATGGCATGCATCTTACTTGAAACGCTGCTTGCAACAACATTGAACAGGATGTTGTTGACTTGTTCCTGTTCCTGTTCAACAAATAGGTGAGCACTTATAGAGCTTGTCCTGCACTAGGTAGCATGAAAGGCAAGCATGGAGAAGCTACACTACGTCACTGACTGCACACTTCAATATTAGTCTGATCTCATTCCCAAGTCGTCAAATATTTACACGTTGTCACTTTACTCTCATACAGATGCAAAGTCTGAAGGAGATGCACTATCCATGATTGCTGCTGCTGTAGGTCTTCCGCCTATTAGAAGATTGGGAGTTTAATGGCTATCTAAATGTAGATCTAAATGTTGTTGTTTTTTTGTTTTTTTTAATTCAACGCGTTTAAATTCCAATTGTTTCCCATGTGGCCATCAAGATGTAAAATATGTGAATTCATAAGTTGATTGTTGGGTTAGCGGGCAAATTCAAAGTGGTTAAATGTGTCTGAGTGAAGGCCCGATGCAGAGTTTAGAACAGTCGCTGCTGACTACACTGTGTGCTCTGTAGGACACAGACAGGCTAGAAATAGGCAGCTCACTAATGTGCTCAATCTGTGGTCATCCAGGGGAAAGATGCTGAAAACCAATCATAATGGAAACACACACACACACACACAATGTACACACAAACAAACACAATGATTTGACAAATTTAAACCTTCATTTTCACTTTTGTCAGTAATCCTGTCCTCCAGATGCATCACCATCAGATGAGGCTGGTGGGACATGGACCAGAATAGTCTGATGACTCATCAAAGCAAAGAGAGCACACAGTCCTGGACGTGTGTGTGCCCATACACTGACTATAAAACTTTCATATCATACTTATTAAGCCAAAGTTAAAGTGTGGTCAAACATGACCACGTGTTCTCAGCGGTGTAGAAACTGCAGACGGTCAATGTTCAGCGGAAAGAGTGAATGCATGCATGTGTGGGTGTTTAAGATCATTATGTAACAGCTGAGCTCTTCTGCACGATATCCCACATATGGTGCATAATGAATAGGATGCAATACACAGATTAATAATGCAGAGGCTGTGACAGTCAGTGAGGGCTTTTCCATGTAACTGACAGAAACGCTGTGGCTGCATCTAGTTCTGTGTGTGTGTGTGTGTGTGTGTGTGTGTGTGTGTGTGTGTGTGTGTGTGTGTGTGTGTGTGTGTGTGTGTGTGTGTGTGTGTGTGTGTGAGAGAGAGAGTGTACATGTGTGTGTGCTAGTCAGTGACCGTGTGTGAAAAGTAAACAGAGCTGTGTTTGACTCATCAATGGCGATGTTAGACTATGACGGCATCCAAAATCATTGTAGACAATAGTGTTGCCGACTCAGTAATGAACAAACTTAAAGGTAACCTGCAGAGTTTGCTGACATGAAGTAGGAGCAATCAGACAATGATTCAATGTTTTTGGACGAATGGAGGGCCTCTTTGGTTTGTACAGTACGAGGAAACAGGCGATGCAATTCACTTCCACATATTAGGTTTCTGCTGTTTTGCTGACAGTGACACCGAGAAAAAGTAAAAAAGCGCCAACAAAACCGCTGAAACTGCTATAAATAGAACTTCAATGATGCAGCATTGAAGGCATTTTTAAAACATATGTGAATGTAACTGCTGTGTTTGTAAAAACTACATAAGGATAAATATATGGGCAACCACAGAGTTCATCTTAATGCATTGTTTACTGCAGGGCGGCATGTTTCACACACAGAGCCTCATATGTATCAATGTGCACATGTAAACACTATTCAGATGCACTGTAGAACACAAAGGGAGGATATATAACTGTGTGGAAAAGTTAGTCCATAAACTTGACCTTTGTTTACTTACAAGAGAAGTCCTCAGGCATTTAAGATTCGGTCACTATATCACGTTTCCATCCTGCAGCCAACTATTTAAAGCTCGTCTGATCATTCAAGCATGCAACTCTTGCATCGGTGGGAGTTTTTGCAAAGGCCAAAGTAACGATTCTATTGGTGTCATCACTTTGTGCAATGTTAAACTATCCGACTAAACCATGCAACATTGCTCTCATTTGCGGTGGACAGTTTGTGATTGCTCTGCCCTTGCACAGTGACATCACATCCTTTTTCTGGTTTCTGATTCAGGCCAATGTGGTTTAGGCAAAACTTTCAATTCTTTAAAGTTTTTTTCAGGAAGTTTGTCTGCCAAGTGCAAATGAATCCAATCCAATTTTTTGTTGAACTTATATATGTTTTACCTTAGGCTTTATATTCGGAAAGATACAAACAATGCACAAATCTAGCCACAGTTATTGGTAGTTTGGTTACAGTGGTACAAGAAGAAAAGTTGAGGAGGAACTTTTTGACAAAGTGAAAACAGGCACACAAGATGGGCAGGACAACTATTTTATATACTTTTGTTTCTACATTGATGAGATAATGAAATTATTTGAAATTAACTTAAAGACAAAACAATCTGCTTAGGTTTTTTTTCTTTAATGCTAACCTCAACTAGCATGTTGTTTCTAGAGCTGTGCTCAAAAAATGTATATGGCAATATATCGTCATGTACTCCTTGCAAGACAGTTGACCTATGCTGCTGTTTACAATAAAGCCATAGCTCTGGGATTAAAATGCTTAAATGTATTTCTAGGATCTCTAAGGACCTGAATTGAAGTGTTTTCAGTTCTAGGATCCTTATGCCTCTGCTGATATTCTCAACAAAAAGCAACAGCTGTTGCAGTGAATTCTGAGTAGGACAATGTCATTATCCAAAATCAATTTCGATACGTATTGTATCGTGGCCTTTGTATCATGATACGTATCGTATCGCAGGGTCATGGGAAATACCCAGCCCTAGCCGTTTCACATATGTGTGAATCTATACTTTATCAGGAGACGGTGATGATTGGATCCACTCACAGAGCTACATTTAAGGTAAGGCGTTTGTGTGTGTGTGTGTGTGTGTGTGTGTGTGTGTGTGTGTGTGTGTGTGTGTGTGTGTGTGTGTGTGTGTGTGTATATATGTGTACACACAGGGCCTTGATGGAGCTCACAGTGGGCCTGTTTGAGGGCTGAGTGAAAGGACTACTGTTTGACCCTCTGTGTGTGTGTGTGTGTGTGTGTGTGTGTGTGTGTGTGGCTCACAGCACTGTCCTCTGGTCTTAATAGAATTACACGGGGTTCTCAGGACATGTTGGTATAATTCCATACTTACTGCAGCCTATTAGCGTGCACGTTAATGAGTGGAGAGACAGACAGACAGGTGGAGATGTCCACACCCTCCATCACGTCCTCCTCCGTCTGCTCTTTCTATTCCCTCTCTCACTCCCTCCCTCCCTCTCTCTTTAGTAAACACACCCAACATCACTGACTGAATGAATTCTCTGTGTGTCCCATGGTCTCGCCTACACACACTGTGAAACACACACACACACACACACACACACACACACACACACACACACACACACACACACACACACACACACACACACACACACACACACACACACACACACACACACACACACACACACACACACACACACACACACACACACACACACACACACACACACACACACACACACACACAGTATTTCTACGGGAACTATGCCCTATTGTTGCAGAATGAGGCTGAACACATCGCAATGGAATGCAAAGCAGCATGGATGCACACTGACAGACACACACACATACAGAGGTCAAACTCTAATCCCACAACAAACACTGTCGTACTCAGGTAGTGCACACACACTCATTCAGGGCGAGGACAAATCAGAAGGGGGATTCGCTAGTGTGTGAGTGGTTGTGTGTGTGTGTGTGTGTCTTGGGTGTGTGTTTGAGTCTTGGTCTACTGGAACAGATTACATTAGGCAAAAAAAGACTGAATTCTCTGCAGCCCTGTGACTCATGAACTTAAAATTCCTCACATTCCTAAAAGTTGTAAAACGCCGTTTGGATTTCGGTCCATTTCAAGAGGTGAGCTGATTTATCAATGCGTTGACTTGAATAGTGTGAGGGCTTTTAATTGGGAATGTTCCAGATGAATACAGGGAACTGGGCCATGAGACTTCAAACACACACACTGGTCCGAGTCTCTTTTGGTCTTTCGATGGTTGGTGATTTACGGTTCTGAAACAGATATTCAAATATGAAAAACCATTGAGTTCCATTTAAAAACCAATAATAATATATGAGGTGATTTTTTTTTCTTTGTGGTCAAAAAAGGATGAGCAAAAGTTTAAAATGGTTTGATTGTCATAGTCTTTTTAAAAAGAACAAAAAAAAATAGACAGTAACAAAAAAAGTCAGTTTTGTCTTGTGTAAGACAGCTCGTTTTTCAGATTTTAAAGGGGCTTTAAAAGCTTGTAACTTTCAGAAATACCTTGTTGTTAGTGACACCGCTGGCTGTTAAGTGAACTGCACCAGAAATATATCGCTCTCACTTGCTGGCACGCTTACACATTAGCATGCTAACACAACAATGCAGCACGAGTTGTTTTGGTTTCATGCTGGCGCTCGAGTGCGACATCTGCTGGATCAAAAAAAAAATCGCATATTCTTCCTTTGAACTACATAAACTACAGTTAGCTGCTGTTTCTCTCTAAGTCGGAGAGAGGAGGAAGTTGCTAATGCGCAGAAAACTTTGATTCCGTGGTGCTTTTGTGCTGAAAAACTGCTTGCAAGAAATGCAAGTTATTTATTTTCTACGTTTTCAGAGAGGCTAATTTCTTCTTTACAACTAAAATGTGTTGTTTTCATTTCAAGCGATGCTTTGATTTCAGTTCGAAATATTCGATAAATACCCACATAATAGTTAATCAGATATGTACTCTTTCAATAAAGAATAATATCCCAGCTTTAATAGTTGAGCATATTTACAGTAGAGAGCATGTCAGTGAACTGTAAGGGCAAAAATCTAAATAATCGTTCATTAATCGTAATCGAGGTAAAATGTTCAATTAATCTTGATATTGATTTGAGGTCATATCGCCTACAAGAGACATCTATTTCTATTCAATTCTATTCAACTGTAATTTTATTCAACATTATAATTTTGCCCTGTTTGTATCTCCTGGGCTGCAGGACGTGATTTCATTGTTCTTGTTATCATCACACACAAAACCACTTATACCTGACTTAAGGCCTCTTACATGTTGAATACAGGGATCATATCACATCAAAAACTGAGTATATATTTGCATCTTCAGGGTTATAAACCCCCTGGAACAACATGACAACTGAGAAGGTTGACGGAATTGCTTCTTTCAAATATATAGTTCATCGTATTCTCTTATATTTTGTGACATCTCAGAGTTTTTTTCTCAGAAGTGTTGTTCTTCCTGGCCTGTAACACACCTCTTCACCACATCCATCCATCTACCTCTTAATTCCCTGGCTGGCTGATTGGCAGCGGTAAAGCCCGGCTGCTGACACACTGGTCCAGCTGCTACCGTTGAGAGGGGGGGGGGGGAGGGGGGGGGGGGGGATTAAAGCGACCGGTTCACTCTGTACCATCCCATTCTTCCTCTCCGCTCTCTATCCCTCCATCATTTCATTCATTCAATCCGCCGTTGTCACGCAATCTGAGACTCCACCCCTCCAGCCCCACCAACACACACACACACACTGCACGTCTATGTACATGTGCACAGACTAACGCACACATGGACTCATCTGGGTGAGTTTGGCAGCCTGTGAGAAACAGTGATATGAAATCACTGCATGGAGGCTGCTGGGAAAGAAGTCCTATACTATCGGTATCAAATCATTCAATACATCAAGGTAACCCCCAAAAATCTGTTCATCAAGTACCCCTTTTTTTTTTGCAGTGTATTCTTAATCCAAACCACAACTAACAGTATTTCAAGTCTGCAACACGATCAAGTGATGTAAAGTGCGCACTTTGTCCAACAGTCTTTTTAGATTTCCTAAAATCATTTCGGGATTACTCAAAGTCACTTCTGGGAACTACAGCAGTGCTGACTGTTGATTCAACAGAGCGTTCATCACTCAACCTGACACTTTAAATACAAGCATGTTATTACATGCTTATGAAGCACTGAGTAATGGTTTAATGTGAATTCAGGCTTTATATCGCTCTCAGACACCCTTTAGTTCATGGCTAACTCTGGTACAGCTAAGAACACTGTCCACGTCAAAATAATAACTAAAATAAATTCAGAGTGCTGTTCCAAGGAGTGATATTTACTCCCCTGTGACGTTTCACTTTCATACAAACGTTACAGAGGAGTAATACCATCTTCAGAGGTATGTAACAGAGGCGAGACATTATCAGCGGAGCCAGCGGGGGAGCGCAGCGCTGTGTGTGTGGCATATCTGACTGTGTTTGTGTGTGTGTATGTGGAGCACCCCCTGTCAGAGGTGGGGGGCGAACAATTGATTTATGTAAAAATCGAGATTCTTATTTTCTGAGAATTTTAATAGATTTATAATTTCCATGGACACATCAGACATGTTGGTGCAGGAGCTGGGGATCGAACCCCCCCAACCTTCCGATAAGAGAGGCTACCACATGAGCCACAGCCGCCTACCACCATGTCTGGTGTATTTTGCTACCAGTTTATGTGATGTTTTAAATGTTCCCTTTTTTGTTCTTGGTATCCATTTAGCATTAGGCAGAACCTCAGTCAACGTAAAACTACTTGCTGTTTTAATTAGACAGACACGTTATTTGCAAAGGTTCTAAATGTATTTGGACCAGCTTGTCAAACCAAGCAAAAATAATCACCTGTTATGTTCTTTTAACACTTCTTTTCATTTTTAAACCTTGAACTAAGCCTTACCCAGAAACCGATAAGCTTCTATATACAAATGGTATTGACTGTATCTTTTAAATGTTGGTTTACAATAATGCCTCTGCACTGTAGCTCTGAGATACCCTTGAACAATATACAGTAAGTCTGATAAGGACAGTTTATATGTTCTGATGGAGAAAAAAACAAACAATTAATCTAAAAACAGAAAGTTACTGAGAACAAATGGACTAATTATAAAAGTTACTCATCAGGTCTAAATGTACATTATTTGTAGGTTTCACAGATTTTTCTAATTGTGGTTGGCTAAACAATTTATCTATTTTTTTAGAGAAGTAATCAGTAGAGGCTGCCCTAGATTTAATTTGTGTCCACTTAGTAATCCAAGCTCTGCATTAGAACACAACATGTAGGTTAATGGCCTTTATATAAAATCAATAATCTGTGATGAATAATTCACTGATGCCAGAGAGACTAATCAGAGAATCTTTTTCTCGTTTTCCTGGAAGGGGTTAGACTTTTCTCATGACTTAGATGTTTTTGGAGGCTTAGCGACAATAATAATAGATTTATTTGGCTGTTACTTCATTTGAAGTAATTCCTTACAAGCCTCTGCAACTGGCTCATGCTGCAACAAGTCATTTGACGAAAGACCATTCGCTGTTTGGACGGGTCTGAATAACGGGCCACAGCCTGACTTTTCTTCTCCTGACCATTTGCTCCCCCGCCAACAGACTTGGCCGAACATTCACTAAACATATATCTCTAATAATTACACGTGTCGGACGGTTGTCGGGGAAACACAGACGGTGTTATTTGAGTTGGTGCAAAACAGCTGAATCACGGCCAAGCTGATAAATGGAACTAAAGGCTCTACAACACAGTCATCAATGAATGAATCACTGTTTTTACAGCCACATTGATTTCACAGTAAACAACATTACCGAAGGCACCAACCCTATTTAATGCTGTTGGGACTATTGATCACTTCAGATCGTAAACGCTCTTCCTGGGTCAAGTTGTCTCGTACACAACAGCTCACTAATTACACAGTCAACCTGTCCTATAAAATGAAGCAGCTATGGCCGCAGTCAGAGAAGAAGGCTGAGTCGACATCGTGTGGTTATTTTTCCCATAATGCTAATAGTGTGACCCTACCCTAACGCTAACCAAAAAAAAGAAAACCCACATAAATGATATATTTGGACATTGATATTAAATCACAACTGACTTTTTACAGCTGGACAGTTATTTGCGGCGCTCCACCAGCTATAGAGTGTTCACTCACTGTACATTAGGAGGAGGTGTTCTGTGTCTAAGATATCCAACAACATCAAAAAAAATGTTGTGAGACTTTGCCGTCAACATCTTCCTCTGCTTTGGAGGACAACACAAGCGTTCATTCACCCCTCAGCTCCACTCAATTGTTTTCCATTTTTTAAGAGGGCGTCCACTTTTACCAGCTCAAACAAAGCTCAGCAGTACTAAATGGAAGAGATGGGAAAAAAAAAATCGAGATTCTTATCATCTCAGATTTTAAATAGATAACATAACTTCTAAAAATCGATTCTTTTTTTGGACCCATCAGTCACTCCCTGCTAAGTGCTAAAGCTAGCTCTTCAACTCAGTAGAATGCCAAATGGATGAGAAAGATATTCAGCCAGTCCCACAGATGACTGGAGTAGATCCTAATTCAAAAATAGATTTGAATAATGAATCCAGAATAGTTTTGAATTGAATGAATTTGAAAACAGATTCTGAATCGAATCGTGACCTCAAGAATCAAAATCGAAATGGAATCGAATCGTGAGACACCAAAAGATTCCCAGCCCTACTAAATGGGCGTGCACTTTCACATGCAAGCAAAAATCTTCACACCCGTATTGAGTAACAAATGTTTATCAGCCTCATCATTGATCATGATCTCATATTGTGATCATTTTATCGGCTGGTTTAATTTCAATAAACAAGTACCACTTAGAAGATGTGGGAGTAGCTTAAACAAAAGTGAAGCATCAACTCCTAAGGCTAATAATACGGCCCCTGTCCCAGATTAATCTGCCCTCAGCATTGTCTGGCAGGGCAGGCGCAAATGGCTGATGGATTTCCTCTGCTTCCTGATTCCTAGACGGACTCTGGGATGAAGCAGCCTGCTGACCTTGAATAGAGGATCCTGCTTCAGCTTGGGTGTCAGGATCAGCAGCTTCAGCTGCACCCCAGATTTAACCCTGACTACTCCTTGACCTGGAAATCTCCCAAACAAGGTTCAATGTACAAGGTAGTCAAGTTACAAAAGGATATCTGCTGACTTTTCTTAGCATGAGTTATGGCTCAATAACAATTAAGAGAAAAGAAGGAAAGCACAGTAGATTATCCGTCAGTTTGTTCTTCGGTGGAGAGTCAATAGCTCACAGTTTCAGTCAATTGACATTCCACAGGTTGGAAGGAATTCAGGATCTCCAACTCTCCAACTGAGTAACTCTGAGGAACCTGTCTGATCACCTAAATACTTCCTCCCTCCCTTCCTTCCCCTCCTACCATGCACATTGTTTTCTGACTCACCCCTTCCTTCCAATATTTCTTAGTCCATCTGTACTCTTTCCTCTCTGGATTCTAATATTAACGATTGTGAAGAATATTCTTATGGATACAGAAACACACACACAATCAATGATGGTTGTTGCCTTAAAAATTTAACACCCTTCCAATTGTATCATCAGTATGACTATGAATGGACTACAGTATGGCAGAAAGAGCTCACATGCAAGCGTCAATAGGCTTGGTGACCAATGACCTACAACTGTCAAGTCAACCTTTTCATTTTTAACGTTTATATTTAATTCAAAACATTGCCAGTTTGATGGTGTTCTTTCTATATCAGGAATAAAAGAAACACCAAAGGCTTCCTGAAAGCTAAGATGTTTTTAGATCCCTTCATAAGTTGATGGAAATGTCATTTACCTGTTGCTCTTTTCAATGTTTGGAATCAGTCAACTAAATAAAAATTGACATTTGTAGAAGAAAGGGAGAAGAAGGTCACTAGTTTTCCTATCATTGTTAACATTTGTGTTGAGTGGTGGATATATATCTTGGGAAACGTCATGTCCTTCCCGTGTCCTCTACTTTCAAATTTCTTATAATTTCTTATTACTATAATAAAGGGAAAGCTGGGGGTCGGATACACAAGACTACAGTCCTTGTCGCAGCTGCTGTGGGTTCCAATCCATACCCCAACTCTCTCCTTCCAACATTTCCTGTCTCCTTTCAGCCGTCCTATCCAAACACCGTATATAAACAATGGTGAAATCCATGGCGCTTGCCATTTTGGAAATGCTGACTTTATCAAAAGTTTGGCCAACCTAACAACAGGTAAAGAGATGGAGCTGAGGCGGGCCTTAAGCCTCCTGGCACTCAGCTAAAACGAGACCACTTGCAGTTAGATCGGTCACAACACTATTTTGCATTACTCGTATCCTTCGTGAAATCAAAACAGGAGTTTGCCACTTGGTCCTACATCCAATAAAGACAAAAATGTCCCAAACATAAAAAAAAATATGGAAAAGCTCCACTATTGTAAAGACCAACGTTTTCTATTTTAAAACCATGACTCACACATAGATGGTTATACATCCCAGTGCCATTAGTTTCTCTTTTTGTCACTTTGTTTGGAAGGGATTGTTAAAAACTATTGGTGTGCAGTATGGACCAAAGAATAACCCATTTAAGTGTTTAGTGGGTCCGAATCTGAATCCATCCATCCATTAACTAAACTGCTAATCCCATTCAAGGGTCGGAGGGAGCTGGAGTCGATCAAAGCCTACATCAGGCATGAGGCCTAGCTCTGAACAACATGGACAAAATCACAACATCAGTGTCTATGGTGATGTGAAGGTGTTAAAATATGACATAACAGAGAAAAAGAGCAAAAATATTTCCTCTCAAAAATAGAGATTCAATTTAGGCAGGATTAAATAAAAAGAGGGTCCATTTGATCATCCTTTAAATGGCAAAAATACTGCAGAAGTGGAGTTACATTGTGACAAAACAAGTCATTCCACAGAGTTTCTAAACAGATAATGTAATTCTCTGCTGTCGGTGAAAAAGAGTATCTAATTATATCTGTGCAGTTTTTTTTTTTTTTTAACAATGATTGAAATTAGGGCTGCACTACTAATCAAATTATTTAAGAAACTGTGGTATGGTTAAGTGCAATGTCAAAATCCCAGAGGTATTAAGAGGTATACTTTTTCTGGTAAAGGTAGAATGTGTGACAGAAAAACATTCAGTTTAAGTGGCAGCTACATACTGTGCAAACATTTAAACGTCATCAATTAAAACATGGCACAGCACTTGTAAAACTCAAATAATCACCATGTATGATATAGTACACGTCTGAACAGGACAACAGACGCACTTGTGTTGTCTTACAACTGAAGCAAACTCTACCCCGGAGCACATTTCTAAGTTTGAGTTCCAAGGCTGTGTTTTATTTCCATTCACTTTTGGTTTCATGGGCAACAAAATGAACACCTACTCCACCAAATCTGCAATTACAGGCCTTAAACAAAGCCTTCTTTTAAAGCTTAATCCCTGACATTAGATATCGGCCAACATGCTTAATTGATCATTTATCCAATTTGACCTGAAGGTGGGTCATTTGCGAGCACAAATACGTATTCAGCTTCACTGAATGCCATGCATAACTAGTGAGAATCACTTTTGAGTTCACTTTTGTTTGTTTAGCATTGGTTACAACATTTAGCTGAAGGCTATGGTTAAGTCTGAGATCACCTTTGCAGATCAGAACACTCAGGTTTTTTTTTTTTTTTTTTTAACCCTATAATCAAAACTGCTCCAAAACAATACAACTAGTAGTTTAATACATTGGCAAGCAGTTTTGGTAATAGGCCTGCTCAGGATACATTATGAAAGGTGGAGTTGCCTACAGTTGTAATGCTGCAGAACGAGAAGGGATGAATGATGCTGATGAATTCATAAAATAGTGATAAATATAACAGATGTTCCTCTGTTTTTAGTCATTTTCATCACAGGAAATATTTTTCTCCCAGTGGCACCAGTCATACTGTTACTTCTATAAATTGCAGTAAATGCTTTTCAAGGCGGTCTAATCAGTCCAAACTTCAGATTTTGTCCTTTGCCTCCTATTGTAACAGCCTGACAACACTTGATAGAAATACTTAGGATCTTGTACCTCCCTAAACATTGAAGTCCATTGGTCGAAAAAGGGTCTCATTTTAATAAGCCCTGTTTGTGGAAGGACAGTCCGGAAATTGTCAACAAAAGCCGTTTGCAAACATGCACTCCTGAAATTATCGAAGTCATTTCAGGAGAACTGTTCCGGATATTCTCCTGACCTGGCTGTTCACATATGCACCTATCTCTGTCAGACAGGAGGGGGAGGGGTCTCCTCAGGTAAGATGTGGCTTTTAAAAAAACAATGCGGAAGTAGCAGATGAAGCAACAGAGTCAGCTGTACGATGCTTTAATGAGAATATATGCCTTTACATCAATGCTACGTGTAGTTGGGCGGAATCACACTGTCAATATAAGACGGGAGAAGAACATACTGAGAGACAGAAAAAAGTAATGCAGCCATTTAATTACGAGCATGAGATCGTAGTAGCCGTAAGTATACACTCTACGCAGCATGCAGCAAATACTAGGGGTCTGGCAGGAGGAACTCCAGGTGAAGTCCCAGTGAAGAGTCGGCTGTTTGCGTTCAGACTTACAACTCCTCCTGGAAATATCCAGAGTACTTCTGGAGATTTCTGCAGTGTGAAAACCCTGTAAAGGGCTTATTGATGAGAAGAGTTTTCCTCAAAGTTAACAGAATTCAATTTGCTGAAACTTGTCTGTTGTCTTTTTGACCAATCTGTAACGTTACCTCACCGTGCTTGTGATATAGTCTGCAGAAGAAAAAGTAGGAAGATGTACCGTCCAAGCACAGCACGGGTTCAAGAACAGCAGTTGTAAAAAAAGGTTTGACGCAACGTGACCGAGACCTCTCGCAACCCTTCTTCACAGGTAAGTAAGTTAGCCAGCTAGAAGAGACGAGCCAGGCTAAAGCCAATTAAACGGGCCTAAAGAAACCATCATGTTATAGAGGATCAAACTGGACAGGGATGCTGCTATGATAGGCTGAAATTAATTTCCAAAGTCAGTGTGCCCCGGAAACACTTTGAGAAACCAACCCTTTTGCCAATGCATTGCCGTTAACAGGTTTGCTTTGTGCATGCACTCGCAAAAATCAAACAGTTTTTTTGATAGGCTCATTATTTTAGTTTTGGAATTCAATATAATGTAGCAATAATCCCTGGAACTCAAAAGCAATAAAGCATATAAGTCATCTAATGGCTTCAACACATCATTTTTAGGGGTTATTTTTCCTTCATAGGTAGCCTTGTTTCTGGAGACATGCTGTACATGACTGTGTGTGTGTTTTCTCTCCTCCTAAAGAGAGTGTTTTGGTAGCTGGAAGAGAACCAGCTGAGGGCAAACAGAAATTTCAGGTGGGGCTTGATCCATAAACAGAAACAAAGCATGTCTTTTTTTTTTTTTTTTTTTTTCCATTCTTTCATCTCTGTATTTGCCAAAACTGTTCACAGAAATCTGCAGCTCTCCAGTTCACTCCAAGGAGAGCTGCTTCATGACTGAGAGCGACTCCCGTGACATGCTTGATAACCGTCAACCCCCTCCGGCCTAATACCTGATCACTTTGTCAGGCTTACAGCGACGCAACAAGCAACGGGACGTTTTAGGGATGCGATTGGATCAGGTCCATAATGAATTCAGGGCCTTAGATCCGTCCCACCTCTTATTTCCCCACGCGGTAATCTGCCTGCGGGAGGATTGGAGAATAATCTGGATAGAAGGAGGGAGAGACAGGGAGGGAAGGAGAGAGAGGGAGAGGGACAATCCTCTCTGCTGTGATTCCCCTTTATATCATCGATTTCTGTGGCACAATAATGTTGAATTTCAGGTTGGTGTTTGGTGTGGTTTTTTTTGTACCACTGGGAAAAACCTGTACTTTGAAACACAAAGCAAAAAAAAACATTTGAGATCATTATGAAATCAAATGAAAAAACTGACAGACAATATAAGTTATCAGGGAGTATTTTTCATAAGAGTTTTGGGATGCAAATAGGCCTTGGTGGTATATCAAAACTATCATTTATCATAAATAAGCTACATCATATCGTGATCATTTCTGGAGCCCGACCAATTAATCGGCCGGCCGATAATATCAGCCGATATAAGATTATCCAAGTATCTGCTAATTTTGTCGCAGATACGCATCAACAGATTACTAGATTTATTCTCCAGTCAAATAGCATTTCATTTGAACATTATTGAATTACACTAGCAGTTCTTTCTCTGGCCGTCACCAGCAGAATGTGCTCTGGATTTAAAAAAGCATTATCACTCTCCAAAGTGTCATGCACATACATGCACAGTTACTTTCCACTTGAGGGATCATCTTGTCTTACATCTTTTTCCAACAGTGTTTCAGCGATCAACGCTACAAATGTGTATATCTATATCTATCACTACAGATCAAACATAGGTCTAAGAAAAATATCGCACGATATATCGGTATCGGAATTTTTTTCTCTCCCCAATGTCGATATCAGTATCGGCCCCAAAAATCCCATATCGGACAAGCCAGGATGTGCAAGAGGATGCCATTAAGAGGGGTTGTTGTTTGCACCTTTGAAATTACGAGACGATGAAAACGAAACACAAACGAACTCAAGTTAAATTCCCGAGCTTTCTCCTGAGCTTAAGCATTTCATTGTTGTATCAAATAACTTTGGCGATGAATCCACTATAACTAGGTTGTTGCAAACGATATGAGTGTACATTTTCAGTTGCAGCTCTGAACGAACTAAACAACTTTTCTTTAGATTAGTACTATCCTCCAATAGCAACACAGCCTACTTACTGTAAAATGTAACTTTTTTTAGCTTGTGCACTCATTACAAGGGAATGGCCTGCAGTGATAAGAGCTGTAGCCAAGGTGACAGCGTGAGAACATATCTGAACGTCTTCACATTGATGTGTCTCATCAGGCTGCATTGACAACGACAGAGCAAACCAGTTCAAAGTGAAGGGGATATGAAGGGGTCTATGCATGCACAGGAGGCCCACATGCAGCTCAACTACGGAGTGTGATATAAATACACATAACAACACAAAGAGCTCTGCAGGTCACTCCTTGAGTCCTTACTCATTGAGAAGGGACAGATCCAAAACAGACATACTCAGGCTGGCTTGCATAACTTCGCTCCTCCGTGTACTGTGACAGTGCAACTTCTCCGAGCTCCATGCTGCCTCAAGGGCTGCTGGGTACGTCAGAATCTACACACACACACACACACACACACGGCTGCACGTGAACTCAGCAATGGTATGGCAAACCAGAGGGAGAAAGTGACATTTAAAAGCGTGTACAACCAAACAGACTTCCAGGAAAGTCGCAAACTACTGCCTGTAGCTACATTATTTTTTAGAAGGGTGGTGGGACGATTACTACTGCGCACTACGGCGAGAAGCTTTTGGAAAGGGAAGAGTTTCCGAGGAGCACCTGAAGGCAGCATTATCCTACACCAGTGCACCGTCGCCGTGATGCGTGCCGTGAGATCACTCATCCAAAATCAGCGTCACTTCACTGCTACAAAGACCACGCCTGTCCGCGCGCTAACTCGGGGCCCTGTGCAAAAACAGCGCGTGGCACCACGCACGTGAGGAAAAACTCAACATTAGTATTTTGACTTGACTCACCGTTAGTTGTCTGTGTTTTTTTTTTTGACAGTTTGTCTGGAGTCTCCGAGCGTCGCTGTCACCGCTACGATCCGCCCACCCGAGTGTGAACTCCTCTGGCCTCAGACTAACGTGCTCCTCCCCCCCGGAGAAAACTCTCCTCCAATCAGGGCGCAGTTCTACGGACAAGCACCCACGGGATCCAATGAAATCTAGGCTACGCTCTGAGTGACACGGCTATTGTCCAATCGTATGTTAGACATCCTGGGCAGGCCCTTCGTCGTCACAAGTGTACTTTTGACAGACACCGTGTACATACAATGGAGAACTTTTGACTCCTTTTACGGGACGGGTCCGGTCCAATCGCGCGGGAGGAACGGACTCTGCATACGGACAAGGCCCAGGAAGACGTCCTAAAACCGCCCAGATGACTGGAATGTCACCGGGATGACAGAAGTTAGTTATTATAGAAAATGCATGCTCCTCCAAAAGCCAGGAATTACACTTGTGTTACAGACGGGAATCGTAGTTTAGTCTATATCAGTCTTTAAATGATCAAGTCCTCACCGGATCATTACTTTTTTTAAGCCATTAATGTGCTTCCATGTTGCATTCACTTCCATTACACTTGTTAAAATTAAGTCATTTCGGATGGGTTAGACCGAAATCTGAAAACATTTTATCGTTATTAATTATCTAAGGTATTGAGTCTCAGTTGTTCACTTCATCCAACTAAGACGAACCTGAGATAGAAAATCAAAACGAAAGAAAAAAAATTCAAAATGGTTCAACCTTACAGATAAAGGTATAGAGTGACACCTAGTGAAATAAATGCCAAACAGCAGCCTCTTTTGTCTCGATCTTTGTTTTGCCCAATCAGCCTGTTTAGTCTTTCGATCAGTATCTAAATCTCCATTTGTCACCATTCATAACAAACTAACCAACCTTGGGTGACATGTTTGAAACTGGCTGGAGAGAGATCATAAAGGAAACTCACACAATGCACAATTCATTATTCACGTATAGGCTATGTCCTGTAAGCTTTTCTCTTATTATTTTTTTCCTATTTTAGTCATGGTAATGTCGGGCTCTTACAAGCCTAGAAGGAATAATTAGCATCATGGGCCAGAGGGGCTCATTTATGTCATAGATGAATGTGTTAGACAGTTCAAATAGCTCATACAAATGTCAAGCACATTTCGTTTTTCTACCATAGACAGTGGTGTAGTGGTGCCTGAAGAATTCATTTATACCCCAAATGCTGTTTAAAAGTGGCCCGTCCAGCAGAGTACAAACGGCCTGTCTTATAAACAGTGACATGTAAGACTCCTCTGCATATTTAGTCAGTTTAGAGACGGAGTAGGGAGGGTCATTCCTCTAAAATCTTGCAGCATGTTGTACTATTGAATATTGTCAATCAATCAATTGTGTGAATCAGAGGGGGTTGAGAAATGGGTATACTCTGAATACATGCCTGCACTGCATCACTTCTTATAGACGTTTTAAGAGTATTGAGTTATATAGAGTGTTTCAGTTTTAATGCCTCGAGTTTGGTATATCTGACATTGATATCTTGGTCTCCTGGTCGCAATTTCACAAATTAATGCTGAAAATGTTTCTTGAGTTGATAAATTATAAATCAAGAGGGTAAGTGGGTTCATTATCTTACAGACTTTCATACAATCTGTCTTTCTTTTTGCATCCAGTGGAGTCGCCCCATGCTGGCAATAACAAAGAATGCAGGGATGAGGCACTTTCATTGGCTGAACTTTTCAGACAAGGAGGCTGCGTCCAATTCTTACACAGTATATTACGACCTGACCCTGTAATATAAATGCATAGACCACAATAGAGCCTGAACTCATATTTATTTTCATCGTCTTCACATATTACTCTTTGCAAAGTGTAGATCTTGCCCTTCAGAACTTTAGAATGAGAAATGGTTAAACTGCAAAATCCCTCCAGAAAATGACTTGATGTAATTCAAAGGGTACTGTATGTCTCTGCCCAGAGACTTGTTGTCTGCTAACGGATCCGTTAACACTTTAAAGTGTTTCGGATCCATTTGCAAGACACTGTAAAATGATGTTTTTGTGGGGTTTTCTGTGAAGCATCAGGAGCTGTAGTGTTTTATTATCGTGAGTATTTCTGTCTTGGAATGTTTCTTGGGCCATGTGGAAAATGTTAAAGGGAGGAAGTTGGATACTAGTTGCTGTTGTCATGGTATGAATAAAAGATACATACGTGTATATGTGGGCTATTTATGATGTAGAAAAACAAGTGTTTTTTTCTTCTTTAAAATAGTTTCTCTGAGGACAGAGACCTGGCTTGTTCTTACTTGACCAAATATGAAGTGAAAACAGCTCAACAGATGTGACATTCACTGATGTAAGAGATTCTTTCCAGGGGATTACACAGTCACAGACAGTCCCTCTTAATATCATAATAATAAGTAGCCACATCACGTTTATGCTTTCAAAGAGGTTTATTGAAAGAAATATTTTTTGAAATTTTATAAAGTTCAACCATTGATAATGCTATCACACAATCAGAACCTGGAGTTTCACCATTTCCCTCCAACCTTCTTTAACATTTGATATGAATAATGTATTATGAGCCTTCACAAGCAATCCGGGAGTGCCGAGGTTCAATTATGTGGACTATTTAAAAAAAAAAAAAAAAAAAAAAAAAAACACTGGTGAGAGTTTTTGGGACTTTACTTAACTTTTCCCAGCTTAAAAGAAAGCATGTTTGTGTCCAAATACTCCACTCAGGTTTGTTGAGAAATAGTCATTCTTTAGAGTGTAGCCAATCAAAGATGGGGCTAATATTGAAGGTGCGTTTGATTTATCTCTGGAGGCAGTGGTGAAAAGACAAACTACATAAGATAAATCAAGTGCTTCTTGGTAATTGGGAGTACTTCAGCCCAGGACTGCCACACATGCATCATTCTGTTACAGTGGTTTGCAATCAAAGATACAAATATACAATATAATATTGTATCATCTAGTATCACAATGTTTGCAGCTATTCAGTATCCCTCCCTTCCATGACCTGGAAGTATTATGTATATATATATATATATTTGTATATATAAATATGACTCTCCCGTAAGACGGAAGAATTCAGTGTTTCACTCTACACACAGTCTGCAAGCATACAGCAAAAATCAGCTGCTTTGCACGTCAAACCCTCTCATTGCTGGATGATTTTCAGTGCAGCATGCAAGTAAAAATGTGCACAATATTAAAAGTCTTTAGCTTCATCATCCAAATCACATTAAGTCATCCTCATCATCATCATCATCATCATCATATCCATTTTCACCATGGACACTCTTCATTTTTTTTGTTCCGTAAGGTGATCGTTTCCATAAGAAATTAGAGCAGACTTTATTTATTTTATATATTTTCCTCTATAGTATTCTGCATTTCAAAGCATGCCAAAGAAATTTTTCAGTTTCTGCATAGTGCTGGCTATACGAGTGCCAAAGAGTTTGATTCCTTTACAAGTAGTAGAAGTTGGTATGTACAGGCGAGTGACAGAGCACATCCAGTGTTGTGGTACCAAACCCCCCTAAACACCCCCCCCCCACCCCCCCTCACCCAAGTGCTCAAAATATCTACCAAATACAGGACCCAAGTCTGTCAGAACTCATAGAAAGTTGTACAGAGCTGAAAAAAAGCTCAGCATTATGGAAGAGATATTAAGGAAAGTGTGTGTGTGTGTGTGTGTGTGTGTGTGTGTGTGTGTGTGTGTGTGTGTGTGTGTGTGTGTGTGTGTGTGTGTGTGTGTGTGTGTGTGTGTGTGTGTGTGTGCGCGCGCGTGCAGGTCTGGCTGCAAGCAAAGTGTCTGTGTCTATATGTGTGTGTTCATATTAAAAGGGGGAAAACACTCCAACCTCCTTAGGTCCCCCATACCCCACCCACATGGATATATTTTTTTTCAAAGTGCACCCTCTACTGTAATAATATGCAGTATGCATTACATAAATGTATTCTCTAGCATGGAATATTCCACTAAGTTCTACTGACACGTACAAGGTCAAAAAAGAAGAGTCGACAACGAGCACATTCTAGTTTTGAGGTCATAGTTCTGAATGTAAAGATACAGTTCAGGCCACTAGGTGACTGTTATTGAACGCTAACAACACTCTCGCTACAGAAGGTGAGATGACAAGGAGAGCCCACTTCTGAAGATCAGTACCTTCACACTGGAAAAAATAAATCATAAAGAGCTTCATTGAACTCCAAATTTATGGGGTATTTGTAGTCAAAGTTGAGATATTATCCTTGTGACCAGAGGCAGGGACTGCTGGTGAAAACTACAACATATCTTATGTCGATGGCTGTGTAAAGCAAAACCAAATAACATACTAATACAAGCAGTATAAAGAACTCAGTAGATATGGTCAGTGCCAGCTTTCCCTGCATTTGACAGCCGTGAATGAGTGACTTCTCTCACATAAGGGGTTTGCAGTTTTTTTGTACCAAGCTGTGATTCAGTAGCCTGTTTACTCAACGTTCATGTTAAAGTTGCAGGAATCTGTTTTTTTTTGTTTTTTTTTTTTTAAGTGATCAAACCATCATCACTTTTATAATAATTATCTAACTTGAAGAGGACCATGTATGTAAAATGATATTAGTTCCAGGAATAAAAGCTAAGCTCTCGGGTACAGCTAATAGGCATCCTAACAAATAAAGAAATATTAGTTCCAGGTGGTGTTGTAGTACCAAGACCGGTCTCGAGACCACTTTTTGAAGGTCTCTTATCTCGTCTCGGAATTGAAAGCATTTTGACTCGGTCTTGTCTCTGCCTCAGACTGGGCGGACTCTGGATTTCAAATCAAGATCAGTCAAGACCACGTCTGACAGGCTATTTTAACCACATCATTACTGTGCAACCTTCCTGGTGTTACAGTGAGTGACACTCCTGCTGCACACAAGATGATGATTTTTCAGTGATATTTATGGTCTCAATCTCACCCTGCATTGGTCTCGATCCCTTAATATCTTGGTCTTGTCTGGGTCTTGGAGCACTCTGGTCTCTTGTATGTCTTGGTTAGTATGGTCTGGACTACAACACTATAGATCTAGGTGTACAAAAAGTGAAAAGGAAGACTTTGTTTTTGTATGTAAATTCAAATTTTCTGCAGAATCTTTTTTTTTTTCCACACCTGGCACTATAACTTAATGTTGAACTTCCTTCCTGAATTCTCTCCCCTTGAAATGCTTAAAAAACTTCCTTTTCACAGTTCCGTTTCCCCCTCATGCCTGGCCCTAATACTCATCGTGATAACCAGTGGAAAAAGTCACTGCAGAATATCTTTGGTTGAACTTTTAAAATCACATGAAGTCCAGCTACATTTGCAACTCATAAAGACAACCTTTCAGCAACTTCAGAAACATTCATCTTTTTTTTTTTTTTTTTAACTTAACGGGAGCTGAATCAAATGTGAGTTTAAAATGTCACCAGTGATTATTAGCGGCAGAATTCATTTGCTTTGGTTGCTAGTCAAAGCGTCAACCGCACACCCGATGACAAGTGAGAGAACTGGAGAAACAGTGTGCCTGGCATATGTGTGTATATGGTGGCTGTGTGAATTAATATGTCTCATATTATTATTAATTATGACAATAATGTGTACCACTCGCCAAGTGTGTCGTCCCTTAAATAATGAATAAATAACAAAAAGGGTTGAATGAGAGTACAAGTCAGGGTTTGGAACAAAAGAGCACATTGACATTGGAAACATGTTTACACTCAAATCCTTCACTTGCTCCATCTAACGAGCTGATCATTAACCCAAACACAAAATAATAAATCATAACAGGTCAAATCCACAGACAAACAGTAATAATCCTAGAGCAATAAATAAATACAGTAGCTCAAACTAGCAAGCAGCAAAATACAATCTTCATAAGTCTGCGTTAAAGGGGCATCCGGACAGAGTTTTACAATGTGACTCTGTAAATGTAAATTCCTTCAGTGTTCTCATCCTTCATTTTGATTGGTTGGTTTTTCTGAGTTCTAAAAAAAAAAGGAGAAAAACACAAAAGAACCCTCTAACATCAACGACACGTTCCTGAGTCTTTATTAAACATCTGCACTGTTTAAGAAATAAAGTGCTAAAAAAATAACGGAGGCTGCTACAAGCTGGGACTGCTTCAAAGAATATTGCACTTCAACATGTTCTCCCTCCTCTGGTACCAATCTCCATGTAATGCGCCTCAAGAAGAGAGTACGTCTGTATCGTTTAGTATCAAGGAAGACAGTGTTAAATGGTAGGTTTTAATTGTCTCTTCTCCTCATGATTCTCACATTTAAAGTCCGATAAAAGTGGAAGATTGTGCAGAAAATGTCCCGGTTGCAACAAAACTAAATCAGTAGGATATCAGTAAAGTTTCACTGTAAGGGGGGGGGGGCTTCATTACACCTGCTCTTTTTATTTCACACATATCTTTCTACCCTGAGGTACCCCGACTCCACCCTTACACCGCCTCAATAGTGGACTACACCATGTTCCTCTCCATCACCACTATATGAAATGTCTGTTACTCCATTGTACATGCCCGTGGGGAAATACAGTTACTTTCTGTTTAAACGATGGTAAGGGGACGTTTTATTTTCAAACAACTGGCGTTACTTGAATGACCTCTTGGGTATTAAAAAATGTCTATATTGTAAAGGACATTTTTGTGCTGTCTAGAGTAAAAACACAAACACTCAAATCAGTTTTTTGTCTGGTTAAAATGTACATAAAAATTTAGTTTGGAGCGAAGAACAGACAGTTGTTTTAACTATCAGAATCCAGTGGAGCTCTACAGCGTGTGTGGAAGCAAACAAAACCTAACGCCATGCTCAGCGGACTGAAAGGCAAAAATGAAAAACAAACGCAATAAACAAGGACAAACACACGGAGAGAGAAAAAAAAAAAAAAAAAAAAGCTTTGGACCTGGACTTATCACAAACTTCATAATATCAAAGCGCACACACTCTTCTTGACAGTGTTTGCATATTGTACCTTACATAGAATAATGGCGCATTCGGCTGGTCGTCGTAAACTGGCAAACTTGAATATTTACGTATGACAAACTGGTACAGTATATATACAAGGTAAAAGCATTGCGGATGCTTGATCTGGTGAACAACGTAAGGACCAATGAAATCTGAGGTAGCAAATTCAACTCAACTAGAATCACTCACGTCTTTTTCCAAGTCTTATTCTTACCGAGCGGTGATTTTTAGCAATCAAAGCAGGCGAGGTCCAGAGCCTTTCTGACTTCGTCACATTCAAAACACATCATCTCTGGTTCTCTCCAAGGTCTCACAGCTTGTGGATTGAGAAAGCAGATTTTTCCTGCTTGTTTTGAATATTTGTAATTAGTTCTGCGCGGTGCACTGTTCTCTTGGTAAACTTGTAAGTTTGCCAGTTTACCTGTTCGTGACACTGCCTGAACAAGCCATATGTTCTTTACTCGTTAGCAAATCTGTACAATGTTTCTGATATGTTCATCGAGAAGATTCATGGCTTTTAACCCTCCGGTACCCACCCCTGAGGCGCAAATCAGCCAATCCAGTGTGCTCTAGGGAAAAGGGGGGCGGTGTTTGCTCCGCCTCTTAGGGCAGGACATCAGGGAGGAGGAACCAATAACAGAACGGGACAGCAGGTTTCCTGTTAGGCCAGCTAACACTACAGTTTACCAACCAGTTAGTGAGTTTATCGGAAGCGCTGCGGACATAGAGAATAGAATAATCATTATCATTAGGAATTTCAGTGCAAGACGTAAATGGCTACTTGTTTCGTCATGATTCTGTCCTTTGTTGTCTTTCCTTGTTCACGTCAGTCATCCAAAGCTGGATACAGCAGTAAAGGGATTCTTCTACAGCTCAGCAGTCATTGATGTGTGTGTGTGAAGATCTGTCATCCTCAGCGCACGACTGAAAGGTTCAGACCAGATCCGTGTGGGTGGACCTGGAGTGTGATCATTAAGAAGCAGAGCTTCTCTCTGCTCTGTTTGTGGTTTTGGTTAAAGGTTGTACCATTGTGGAGTTCAGAAAGCTCCAGTTTGTTTTTATGAGGAGGGGGAGGGCTTGTGGAAGAGAGAGACAGAGAGAGAGAGAGAGAGAGCCCATTCTTTGCCTTGATCCCTCACCCAGGCTTCATGTCCTTTGTTCAGAAGTCAGAGAAGAAGAAGCTTTAGCAGAATGGTTAGAGCAGCAGGGGTCCATAAAGGGTCGTAGGTACAGTAGGTGCTTCTGGATCTCTTGATGAGGAACAGAGGAAACAGGGAAGGCAGCAGAATAAAACATGACTCCGTCCTCTCTCTGTTTCCCTCCCTTCATCCCACTCTCCTCCCCCTTTCCCTCTTCCTTAGCTCCCCCCTGGGTCAGAGCTGTGTCTCTGAGGTGTCCGTGAGTCCAAAGGTGTCTGTGGTTCTTGCAGAGACAGCCTCCTTTGGGTTTCTGGATCCAGAGCAGATACACCTGTTGCAGCAGCAGCTGGCCCGACCCCAGCCCCCTCACACACCCCTGAACTAAAGTCTAACCCTGCTCCTAAGCTCGACCCCACTGCTGCCCCGCTTCCTAGATCTAACGCTAAACCTGAACCTACTGGTCCTGGAATCACCCCGGTCCCAAGTCCCAGCTCCAGCTCCAGATTCTGCCCCAGGCTGTCCAGTCCAGAGGAGGCGAGCTGGCCCTGGCTGCTGTTGATCAGAGAAGAGTCTTGGGGCTGCAGGGAGTCCAGAGGCTTGGCCGGGAACTCTTCAAAGTCCTGGGAATCCAAAATCTGCAGAGAAAGGGGGCACAGACGTCAGCGGGATTATCTCCTGCTTCTCTTCTCTAACCGTACTACCTGTTCACAAAGTTCAAAGTTAAAAGATCTTTTCACCAGAAATGCAGAGACTCCTCTTTGAATATGATAGACAACGCCTGTCACTGGTGCTTTTCTTTTTAATAATGAAACTGGTAAAAAATAGAATGAATGTATATGCAGCACAAGCATGTTTGACTTTTTAAAATATCATAGAAAAATACTTTAATAAGGAGAAATTATTGCTGATAATCAACAAACATACAGTCGTCCTGAGCTTCCATGTGTGTGTGCATTTTATATATATGACGTGTGCTGTACGCTGGTGTCAACATTACATTACAGCCCATGGAGTGTCTAAAGCAGTGTTTTTCTAAGAAGTGGTCCTGACCCCCCCGAGGAGTTGCCAGCGGGTACAAGGGGGTTTGCAGAAGTTGCTTTTTTCCTACGCCAAGCTTTCAACTTCAAAAAGCCAATAAGAATCTGTTTTAAGCAGGTAACTGTCAGTATAACTGTTGATCACTGTTAAGACATCATAAAGACTTGAATCTAATTAGCCAACATGACACCCCGTGCACGGCTTAACCTTCTCAGGTGTGCACGGTTGCAGGAACATACAATAAAAAATAAATCAATAATCTGCGGCACACTGAAAATGACAGATGCTTTTGTCCAAAGCGTCGTACATCTGAGGATAAAAGTTCAGGGTCCCCTGGTCTGTAGAAGCACCAGAACATAGTTCTACTATGTTATACTACACAACAAAATGAGCTAAGAACAGCTGCATTGTTAATTCAATGTTTTTTTTATGGGTATTAATGCTTCTTGTTTATATTCCCTGCAGACCTATGGCAGTATTCTGTACGCTCCCGTTTTCACTTCTCAAATAAATAAATCAACAAAGTGTTGAATGGACAGTAAACACTTTTTCTAATACATGTACAGCACCTGTGACAGAGAGGCCAGCGTGTCTGTCTCCAGAGGTGAAACAGGCTGCACCAGTCTCTCTCCTGTTCCAGGTCCTGGACCAGGACCAGGGTAAGGTGAGGCCTGCAAGAGACAACAACTCATTCATTCCTTTATACCACGGGTCATTCTTTAAAATTCCTGTTGATTGGGCAATTTAGTCAGGCTCTGAGACGGATGTTTTTTGTTGTCAAGACTCAAAAACGTCATGCATCTATGCACATACCCCTGGTGTGTGTGTGTGTGTGTGTGCGTGAGAGAGTATTGTTACCTGAGGTGGTGACGAGACGGCGCTGTAGGCAGGAGGAACCAGGGCCATCTGTCTCTGCAGCAGCTGCATGATGGCTCCAATGTCGGTTGACATGCGATTCTCCAGCCTGCACACAGAGTGTAGTAGATGAATGAACACATAAAGGGGACGTGTATGTTCTATAACTGTGATCCTTTTATACATTCAATTATAACAATGGAGACATTACAATTGCACTAGCTGCTGACCTTGTCTCAGACATTAAGCACTTCACATTTTAAGGAGAATTAAATGATTTTCATCCTCCAGGGTCTAAGTTGTGAATGTCAATCACAGCTAGTGAAGGATTCAGCAGGTTCATCCGTTAGACTCAATAAATTTCATATTGTGAGTCATTAATCACAAAAGAGGTTGGCTTGTTAAATGTCATGGATGAAAAATTGATAAATGTATGTAGTCCTCTTGGTGTTGGAGCCAAATAGTTGCTGTCATAATCTATTGAATATTTTGATTTTGGGGCTGGGGCCAGGGGTGGTGCAGTGGTTAAGAGGAGGTTCCTGGTTCTGATCCTCGTCGGACAGAGAGCGTGTGTTCTCCCCATGCACTGGAAACTGTGTTCGCTCAGTTATGTTTGAAGTGATTATAAATGAATTCTGGCTGGTTGGACTGGAAGGTGCATATTAACACCTCTCCCTCCTCCTCAGGTGACTGCAGCAGCACCTTCGATTTTTTTTCAGGTGAGCCATTTGGGCGGGCAATGTTCCCTAAGTGTGCAGCCGCATCGTTTTAGAAAAGAGAAAAGTCCTGTCCCAATGGTTGCTTTCTTTGGTGTATCAAAAACAAATGCATATCATGTAGAACCACCACAGAAGAGGAAAGGATTGCTTTTTACTGTATCTTGGTTTGTGACCTAATTTCTCCAAAGTGTCGAGATGTTCAAAACCGTGATCATGGGGGACTTTAGAAACAAGACAAGACTTGATAGCTTTGTTAGCAAATTTCCAAACAAGGCTTCTTAAACATCTGTTAGGTTAAAAAAAAATGTTTATATCAACTCTATAAAGTCTCCTTTTCTTGCATGAACCACTTAGTAAAGTTATACTTCTGGTATTCTCTACTTCAGTCTCTGTCACTATCTGTTTTCTCTACAAGAGTCAAAGTTTCATTTTATGACATGACTGAACTAAACGCTCTCCTACTGGGTGCTGTTTGAGGCTTGTAAACAGCTAATTAGGACACAATTCTGATGAAGTCTGCGCTGCTCTCTGCAAGATTCTGAAGCCCAGCAGAGACTTTACCATATGTGCAAATATTTTCAGTACTCGAGGAAGGAGTTCTCTCCTTACACACACAATCCAAACCTCCCCACACAGACGGAGTTGTCTGCCTGCTGACACATCCTATCCGGCAGAGGTACCCAGTCAATCATGCGGTAAAACTCTGAGCATCCAGCTGAAGGTGAAGCAAAGACGCACTGTCTGTGATCTCAACAGGATCCGACAAAAAAAAAAGAGCCTCATGCAGCTGAAGGCTACATGTACTGAAAACAAAAAAGTTTTTTTTTTTTTTTTTTTTTTTAACTCTGATGGAGACAAAAGGCTTCCGTCAGAGGCAGGCAGGCAAAAGAGACAGACTCAAACAGGCAGGCTGTTGTGGCAATGCTTCATATCAGTGACATGAAACAAAACGATGAAACGATGATGGACGCCGGCTTCGCTGTCCCTGCTGCAGGACACAGAGGAAAAGAGCAACCTTCGTTCCCAGGGCTGTCCAGCTCCTCAACTCCTAACCCCCCCCCCCCCACAACAGACACCAACACCTCTCACCCAATGCAGACTCTCAGCTGTGAACTTCCTTTATATTGACATGCACCTTAACTGCCTCTGCTTTATCTGGTCTCATGCACTACATCACTTTATTCTATCCCTTTTATATCAGTATTCATACAGTTCTGTTAACTTTATTCCTGTTGTTTCTTATCCATCATTGCACTACGGTCACTTTATTTATCTAATTTTTACCTTTACAGTTATATTGTATATATTAGTTCTGTTGTTCCATTATTCACCATGCACCTTAATAACTTATCATTTAGTATTTGCCTACTTACACATAGCTCTGTATATATATATATATTTATTTCTCATTTACTGCATATAGTTCTGTTTACATCTGGTCACTACTGCACATAGTACTGTATATATATATTTATTTCTCGTTTACTGCATATAGTTCTGTATATATATATTTATTTCTCGTTTACTGCACATAGTTCTGGTTACATCTGTTTACATCTGTTAGTCCGATCACTGTCCACTTATATCTACTCTTTTATATTTTGTATTTTTAAGTTAAGTTTAAGCTTTAAGTTGTATTTAAATTGACACTTTATATTTAGGTTAAAATGTTTTGTTTACTTGCACTGTTGTTAATTTACTGCTCTGTGTGCCTTTGAATTGCCCCCCGGGGACAAATAAAGTTTTTTGAATTGAATTGAATTGAAAGAGCAGTCAGAACCTACACTCGCATGTGCACACACGCAGTAATACCTGTTGAGCTGTTTCTGCAGCAGGTCCAGGCGCGTGTCCAGCTGGTTGCGTTGCTGACGGCTCAGACTGTGCAGCGGCGTGTTGAGGGTCGGGGGTGATGCCAGGCTGCAGCTGGGAACCTCCTGGTACTGACCCGCTCCCCGACTCTCCCCCCAGAAACTAAAGATGTTGGACACACCTGAGAATGCACCTGCAGGGGGGAGAGAGAGAGACACACAGGGAAGAGGAGCATGAGTGACTCACTGGATATGCATTACTGACTGTGCAAATAGATAGGAGGATACTGCTGTGTTTAATTCTACCTGACAGGGCATTGCAGGTGTTCCCAGTCTTTGGGTCCCCATCACCCTCTGTGTTCTCGTTAAAGTTCATGGGCGGGGCCTGAGCGTGAGAATTCTCCAGCATTGGTGGAGGGGCGAGTCTGGCTACAGGCGGCTCCTCCCCCTGAGAGATGTTCGCATCAATATGTTAACACCAGTTGTTATTGAGGCGACAATGGCAAACAAAACCCAGGCGATCTCGGCATAAAATGATGAAAAGCGCAGTTTCACCTCATCACCACTGGAGTGTGAAGACACTGAGCTTCGATGAGGCTCCCACCGACGCTTTGGTGCCTCCTCCTGTTTTTGGTTGTTGCCTGCCTCTCTCTGTCTTCTTCTCACAGACTTGTGGGACTTTTTCACTTCTCCCGCATCTGCATCATCTGCGCGGAAAAAGAGAGAGAGTTTGACGAGGGACCACTTTTAACAGATGACCACTGAGGGAGACTTGCCAAAAACAGAAAACACTTTTTTTTTTTATGTGACAGTGAATCAAATGGCTCTTGATGATGAGTTACCCTTTTCTGTACGTCGCCGGAATGATAACTTGCGTCTGCGTAATTTGTTGAATCCCCCACAGTTTGAGTCATCACTGCTTGGAGAGCCCGGGATCATGTTGGTCTGAAATGAGGAGCATGAGATTACCTTTAATAGTACTAATAATAAAATGCACCCGGGGGATACTATTTGTAGTCACTGTGATGAATAGGGAAGGAAAATGTTGGTTTAGAACATGCCTAGATGGGAGAATGATGAAATCTATACAGTATATATAACTCATTATAATAACAATAGAAAATAAGATCAAACTCACATCTCGGAGGTTGAAGGTGATTTCCAGGTTGCTCCAGAAATTGTCTCCAAACTCAGGATACATGTCGAGCACCTCCAGAACATCTTCTCGGAAGATTTTATGGAGGTCGCAGTAGGTCAGAGCCCTTACATCAGCGTTAGATTTACCCGGCCGGGAATACAGGTTGATGGGCTCGCCGAAAATGTCATTCTTCCCTGTAGAAAGGTGACAAGAGCGAAAATCTTAATGGTTAGAAGAGAGTCGATTTCATGCAGCGGAGGCAGCCAATATTGTAATCATCTTCTCTTTTTTTTCAACAATATCCTGCATTACAATGTATTCTTTTTTATATCTTTAGAGGGTATGCTATTATTAATATACTTCTGTGCTACTGTTGACAAATTAATCCTGAAAGGAAATGTCTGTTATGGGGGACACTTCTAATCTAATACATTTCTTTTGACTGAAATCATGTTACAACGGCCAAAGTAGCTTCAAACTGCATTCAAATTCACTCCCAGGTGATCCTGTGGCAGACACAATATAAATGTTAAGGACCTTATTCCCAAACTATTAAAAACTTAATTGATTCTTATTTGAACTCCAAGTTCTTCCCCAACTTTATTTATCATAATGTTTTGTATCTCTTTGGGTAAGAAGTGTGAAAGAAAAATGAACTCTGAAATAATTATTAAGAGGGAAAGGTTTTTCTTTTCATAACACCATGATGACCCTCTTTCTTGATGACCCTGGTGAAGGCCACAAGCCGAAACGCGTCGGTCTGACTGGTTCAGAAAGTTAGACCATAAAGCTATTTTGACCTCTTCAAGCCCGTCACTCTTCATGCACCATCAAGCATCATCTCACACATGGCAACAAGTCAGATGAAAGCTGAACATGTCTTTTTTATTCTGCTTAATATACACTAGATTATTTTGCGTAACAATCTAATCTCACCAGCAGATGGCGCAATCATTCAGATTTGCTATGAGGCAGCTGGACTTGTGCCTGCACACCACCAATGACGGCACCACAACAGTTAGAATTAACTAGAATAAATCAAGCTACTCTGGGGTTTGACTGTACTGGAAATGAATGTGTTTCATTGATTTTATCTCCTGTAATAGAAATATATCAAGTGCTTTTAGTTTAGTTTTTCACAACATAAAAAAAATGTTTTTTTTTTCCTGTACCTAAGATAGCCACCACCACGTCTCCTCTCAGTATCTCTATGGATCCCCTCGATATGAAGTAGAGAGCAGTGAGGACGTCTCCGGCGTGGACCAGCGTGTCACCCGGGGGTGCGTGGGTGGTCTTGAACTTCATGGCCAACGCCCTGAGGCATCCCTTAGTGGAGCCTTTAAAAGCCTTGCAGTTCTGCAGCAGGGTCCGGTTCAGATGGAGGCAGATATCTGCCTGGAGACACTCCGGGAAACCCTTCAGCACCTGGGGAGAGGGATCGAGGGGGGAGCAGGGGGAGAGAGGAGGGAGGGGGGGGGGGGGGGGAAGCAGGGAGAGAGAAGTAAGGGAAGAGTGAAGGAAAGAAAGAACAAAAGTGGTGAGAAAAAAGTAATAACTCAATAATAGGCAAAAGAAGGAGGAGGATATGAATAGATAGGGAAAGGTTGCTTCAGTATCGATACGCAGCTTTTAGCAGCGACAGATACGAGAAGTCCAGGACATTATAATGTCAAATAAATGTCACAGATTATGCACGCTTTCAAAGGACAAATAAAAACTCTCTTTATTGTCTTCATCTTAACGACTGAACTTTTATGAGACATTCGCTTTTTACTGTTATAACACCATTCAACTAATTAACTTCTTACATTTATACAAGTTTTGGATTTCAATTAATTTTTAATGATTTCCACCTAAGTAGAGGAAAAGAATCAGCAGTTTGGCATTCCTACTCTTAGAAAGCGCCTGTGTGTGGACTTTCACAGAGTTTCAGTGCAAAAATGATATCAAACTGTATTTCAGAGGCGTCCTGGAACAGAGTCAGCAGGCCCGTAGAGTGTAATTAATATGAAGAATTGGTGAAATTTTAATGAGTTCTCTGCAAGCAAGGGAAGCCCGGGCTCTTTTAAGCGGCAGGCTATGGGCTTCTCTTGTAATTCTCTGGCTGACTGCACAGAACACAGCTGTACCTACAACACCCACACTGTGTTTCTCTCCCTCTCCATTTCTCTGCTTTTCATCTGTTTTCAAGCTACTCGTTCAGCCTTCACTGGGGCTCGCTTTTTCAGCTCACTTTCGACCAATGGCTATTACACCTCCCATACTGCATTTTTTTTTTTGCAAGCCTCATTGCTTGTCGTCTCTACCCCTGTACTCATTTACTCGTGCAATGAGACTTTTTTTTTTCTTTTACCATTACCTCTTTCCACACTTTTTTTTTTACATCCTTCACAAGTCTTTGAAAAAAGTCAAGCAAACAGAAATGTGTTCAGTGAAATAACATACTCTGTTACAATCCCCTTTGTTTATTAGAAGCATAGTCATCTGTCAATCCCAGTACACAAAAGCTGCTCTTTTGAATTACCAGGTGCACCGCAAAATGTGCTGAAGTCAGAGCTTTTAAGCCAAGTTGAATAAGGTTTTCCTTGGGCTCCACTTTAAAGGTGCATTTAGCATAAACAGATTTTTAAAGACTGCACTCTTATAGTTTTACAATTCTACTCTCCAAATAAACACAAGTGACTGTATAATCTTTACTGTATGTAAAGTTAACTGCTAACTGTAGGTGAAGCAAATAATAGTAAGTTTTGTTTTGTTCTGGACTGTTTAACCACCACCACTATTGAAAACTGCTTAAATGCTTCTACTACGATTGTCCATTTAAGCAGGAAGTAACACCCTAACAGGAAACTGTGAAAATAAAAATAAAAGCCTTCTAATTTCATCTTCTTGCCTAGAAGTCGAGGTTAAACTCAAACTCCAGTGATAGCTGAAGCCTACGAATTTCAGAAAGGGAGTGGGGAAAATCACTCGGGTTCAGAATCCGATACTAAATGTGCAACCATGTACCGATATAAGGACATCAATTATCGATCCTGCATTGTATAAATTATCAAGTCAAAGTCAAAGTCATCTTTATTGTCAATTTTTCAAACATGTGCTGGACATACAGAAAAATAAAAAAATAAATGTTCTCTCTGAACCATGGTGCAAGCTAAGTATAAAAAGATTTAAAAATATAATACAAATAACAAATATTAGGATAAAAAAAAGATCTTTAAAAGTTATCTTTATCGATATTTAAAAATGTAACGTTAATATCGAGGTAATGTTAATATCCTGTTTAACCACACATCTGTATCATGTGTGATGTCGTCTATGGAGGGAGGAGAATGAAAGTCCTGTTTCTACTCAGGCTCTCATTGGCTGTGGTAGCCTAGAACCAGTGAATGCAAGGTCCTGATTGGTCAATCCAAAGATCAGAGTACATGAATTAGTACAAAGAATACAGTTGAAAATGGAGAACAGCGGAGGATGTTTTGAATCAATCAATGGATCTTTATGGGTGTAATGCGTTTGGATTACATCTTTGACTGGCTTTTGAACGTGGGGACCCTTGTTGATGCAGCAGGACTGTTTTTGTTGAAATATTAGGACGTATAATACAGTTAGACCTTCATATTGTAAAAAAAGAAGAACGAGTAAGACTTGTTTGTTTTTGGTTGGTCTGACAGGTGCCTAGATTGTGACTGCTGTGTTGGTTGGATCTTAATAGGGTTTACATGGTCGGAATCACAGGAATCGTAGAGTTCTCACGACGTATGGCATGAGTGATACACAGCAGCTGTGTCAATAACGGCGATAATGAGAAAGCGCACTGACAGCTACATCAGGCTGTGGCAACGCTTCTGCCCTCGATAACTCAACACTCTGTTCTTTTGAGTATTTGCTTTGTCTATGAAAGTGACTGCTTGTTGCACACTTTAACACAGAGGTGAGAGATCGTCTACAAGAAGAAAAAAGGTACACAACCTATATTTCTTTCTCCCTCCTCATGCTCTCATCACATGTCTCCCTTTAGTGTTCTTCTTTGGAGCTGCATTATTATTCTTGCAATCCTCTTGAATGAAAGACGTTGCAGCTGACTGAATCAGTTGTGGAGATATGGAGAATACAGAGAGGTCTATTCCACACAACGATGGTGATGATTACAGTAAACATTCTCTGATCCAGTCTGCCCACCACACTGCACTTCATCGGGCTTGAAAAGAAGCAACATAATGATGGAAGAGGAAATATGTAATTATTAACTCTTTTCAAATGTGTTTCCTCTTTACCTCACTGGTTCGCTTCTTACACGGAAATGAAACTATATATTTATAACTGAAAAGATATGTTTTTTTACGACTTTGCTCCTGGGTTACCTCTGATTATTGGAAAATACATGTTATATCTCTATCTGTGCAACAGCTTTCAAAACTGTTATTATACAGTGTTTCCCAAACAAATACAAAACATAAAGGTTAAAAGTAAAGAGGTACATAATGCATATATAAGTAGCATATGATAGACAAAATAAGTCAGTGCATTTTCTAGTCCACCTATCTCTAGTATGCTATTTCAAAGGGTAGGAGCCCTACCATCAAAACCATGTCACATACTGTTCTCAGCCTTGTCATGGGGATGTAACAGGGTCTCTTTCAGTGGGATCTCGAGCTAAGTGCTACTACAGTAAATGTTTCTGTGGCCTTCAAAAACAATGCTGATTATGCTTTGATAGGGGATTCTAAAAAAAAAACAATCTGGAAAGTTTCTCTAAAGTCTAAAGCAGACATATTGAATGAAGGCGTATTTTCTTTTTTTCTTTTTTTCTTTTAGCTTGAGATTATAAAACAAGTAACTCAAAAGCTGAACAAAACAATACAAGTCCTGAGAAAAACACACCAAAACACAGCTTAATGCATGATTACAGAGCCATGTTCTGTTCATATTTACCACACATGATACATGATGTGTTATGAACAATGAGAGTGAAGGTGACATCAACTGACTCATGCACTCTTCTAAATGTTTGCATCCGTAAATCTCAAGTGGTTGCCATGCCAAGGATTAAAGTTGAGTGTGTGTGTGTGTGTGTGTGTGTGTGTGTGTGTGTGTGTGTGTGTGTGTGTGCATCTGCATCTGTGGTTGCATGCACGCCACATATAGGTCAAAGCCTTCATAACACTAATACAGAGAAACAGAAGATGTGATAGGACAATGCCAGTGTGTGTGTTTGTGTGTGTGTGTGTGTGTGTGTGTGTGTGTGTGTGTGTTATCAGCATCATCATTGGACAATGCATGTTGTGTGTGCACGTATGTGTGTGTTAGCAGCAGCTTCAAATGGACTGTGACTCACAGAGTTAAGTAAGAGGTCACAAGCATGTTGAAATCACTCCTTCAACCTGTGTGTGTGTGTGTGTGTGTGTGTGTGTGTGTGTATGTGTGTATGTGTGTGTGTGTGTGTGTGTGTGTGTGTGTGTGTGTGTGTGTGTGTGCGTGTGTGTGTGTGTGCATTTTATGTATGATACTCACATCTGTCCTACTTTCTCTGATGGTGTCGGACCATGCATGCTGAGACAAAGCCTTCGCATCATCCTATTAACGTACAGCGCAGGCTCAACAACACTCCTCTAGCCTTCTCTGTGTACATGCGTGTATTCATGCCAGCACTCACTCATTTACATGAACAGACTAGATGTGTACACACACAGGTGGATTTGGGGTAGAATGAGGATGAGTACTCACAGCGTTCATGTCGATGCCGTTGGTGTAGGACCAGGCGTGCTGGAAGTACTCCTCCAGCCTCTGCCTGAGCGGGTTGGGGATCTGGTGGAAGCGGATGAACTCTCTGACTCTCAGCATCTGGGTGTGGTAGCGGGCCGTTCCAGAGTACAGCCGCTGGATGATGGCTGACACATTCCCAAAGATACTGGCGTACATCAGGGCTGGAGGTGGGAGACAGGCAAAGGGTGAGGACGAGATATGACGGAGGGTTTTGGATTTTGAAGGGTTACAAAGAGGGCACAAAAGAAGAATACAGGTAATGAGACAAAAAGTATACACACTAGAGGTATAGAGTAAGCAGGAGTATTGGGACACAGGCTCCCATGACACACCGATATGAGCGGACATGTTTCTCTGACAATGAGAAGAAGGGAAAGTTAGGTACCACCACAGTGAAATCTGTTTTTCCCCAGTTCAGTTCTGACTTTTGGAACAGACAGCCAGAAAAGGTCCTGGGATCGAAGATTATAAGTCCCTGAACTCTTCTGACTGATGCAGGTCAGAAGGTATGAAGGAAGATAAGAATACTCCAGTGTTTAAAACTGCGTTTGTTTAAAATAAGTCCGTCCAACACATGCAAACAACAAACAGTGATGAGTGACGGATTTAAAGTTAGTGAAGAACCTCAGAGCTATATGATATACAGTGTTCAGAGCATGTACGCTTTGAGATGAGTAATGCATGTATAAAACATCACCGTAGTCCAGCACAAACATAAAAGTGGCAACAACCAGCCTCTTCTTAGATTCATAAGAAATGTGTGATAGTGCACTCTCTAAAGGGAGTCATATTCCACAACTTCCAAAAAGGGAAGACAGCCATGATCTCACTCACAGACTAACTGACTAAAATTAAATTTGTGTCTAGAAGTAATTTAAATATTATTACACTTTTATTTCTATGGACAAAGATGGAATTGCCCACTCTGGGAGACTTAATCTTTATAGGATTCAGACTTTATTTCTCAGTCTGTGGAGGACACACAGGAGCTTCAGCACAGTCTAACTTTTGAACTAAGTCAGCCGAGTGCTGCACTTAAGTGTTCTGTATGGACAGGATGAACGATTACACCCACAGTGTATTGTATTAGAGGACTGGCTCACATTTTTTTTCCAGTCTACTGAAATAAAAACATTTTCCTGACATCCTTTACTGTGCAAGTAAAGGATGAAACTTCAGTCCTCTCTCTGTGTAAAAAGGTTTAAAAGTTCAGTTTGTTTTTTGAGCAACAGCAAAAAATATATATTTTCTTATTTTGCAAAAACAGTTTGCCTTTAATATTTATTTGAATTGTTAGACTTACTCCTCATAAAGTTTTAAAGCAATTTTACTCTAAACAGGTGCTGCATATATATTTCCCTCAGATCCTCGTAAAAATAGGTTTTATGGTGGGCAGTACTGTACTGTGTCCAAAGACTTTATCTGTGTTGGTATCCACTCTGATCCTGTATTTGATCATGCCTTTAAAGCCCTCTATTTCAGAACAGGCTGTTTCTGTGTCTGTAGCTTTAAATGCAAATGAGCTGTGTCTGACCACGCCCCCTCTCTGGAAGGGCTTGGGTAGCTTGTGCTTTCTTGCAAGCCCAATGGTTTACGGTGAGAAGGCAGACTCAGAGGGCAGAACAAACAACCAGCCATTGCCCCCTTCCACCACCACCACCCGGGGCTCCCTTTGTGATGTCATGAAGGGAAATTCTCAAAGTGGCCTGTTTCAGCACACATTTTCTGAAAAGTGGAGCAGGCAAAAGATGAAGACGATGGACTAGGGGACACATATTAGTGTTAGAAAAACATGGTAAAGTTCATTTTGCATAATAAGTAACCTTTAAGACATATAAAAACATGTCTGGTTTGAAATGTTTAGATGTAATTGATATCGTTGCAACATTTACAACAGCCCCAATTGCCCAATTAAGTAACATTCAAATTGCAAATAAAGTCCATTATCAATATAATAGAAGATAGCAAACACAAGATTACACATACTGTAAGTGTTCAACTCACTTATTTAACATGTTGGATTTTTTTCCCCATTGCTCACAAAAGAATAATTTTGTTTGTACAATCGTTTTTTTTATAACCTGAGTCCTCTGTAGAACAGATTGACCATTCTAAACAGTTTTGCCTTCAGAAGACAGGGTGTTTCTTGTTGTATCCTTCGTGGTCCCTCCCTGTTTTGTCCTTTTGTCATGTTGGATCCTGCTAACCTCCAAACCTCTGTCAGCTCCCATCACCGTCTGAAAACAGCCTTTAAAACTGCCATGTGTGAGTGTGAGAGTGTATGTCATAAAGGAAACAAATCATCTCAGACTCTAATGAAATGAAAGTTTTATGAAGCCCATTGCAATTTCATAACAGAATATTGTGTTTCAATAATGGAGATTTTACAAGCCTGAGGTTGTATTTTGTTGGCAAAGTAAGCACCAAAATTTTCAGGAGGAGGGACAAAGCCAAAACTAAAACTAAAAACAGAAAAAGGTCCTGTTGAATAAGAGCCTCCGAGTCTTTGATTTGTGCAAATACAGTTAAATCATATTTCATTTTTAATTTATTCCATTGGAAAAAACCAAATGATGAATTCCTGCAAGCTTTAAACCAGCTAAACCAGATAGTGAACTACTTCTAAATGTCAAATTTAAATCCTCATCCTATGATTTGTCTGAATACGGGGTCCAGGGCTCTGCCAGTGTGCATCAGTAATTACTTTTTTCCAGAGGAAGTTGAGTTGATAAGGTTGAGAGGGGATTTTACTGATGGATTTTATTATTAAATCATTAGGAGATACGCATTCAGAGTGAATAGGATGATCTCAAGCTCTGTCCAGCGAGTGCAACTATCAGAGAACTAAATATGATGAAAGAAAACACACATCTTCTTAAACTTCCACAATCACAAATTGGCTATAGATGGTGCAAAGTTATTCCTCCTGAGGTGACTGCAGTCTGCAGAAAGGAGCTGGAAGATGAGCTTTTACACAATGGATATGCCTTTAAATTATGTGAATGGTGTGACAATATCCTGACTGAAATTGTGCAATACTGCAATTCCTTTCCGTCAAATGTTGCTGAATTGAATACTTTATAGTGTGGTGCTTTGGGTTTGAAGGTAGAGGATATTGCTATAGAGTTAAAGGAAGGGCAGAAATTAAGTACATTCAGAACAATCAGTTAAGTTTGAGTAAAGGATTTGAGGTGTGTCAATTGCTTAATTTCAGCCTGCTGTTATTGCAACCCAATTGTTTCTAACACTGTATAACCCTTTTTTTTTTCAACACTCTCTCCCGTCCAGGTCTGAAGCCAAAGAGTTAAAGTGTTCATTGACCAAGAATAATAATAGTACTTACATCCTATGAGCATGACACAGATGGAGAAGATCTTCTCAGAGTTGGTGTTTGGCGACACATTTCCAAAGCCCACGCTGGTCAGACTGCTGAAGGTGAAGTACAGAGCAGTGACATACTTGTCTTTGATGGAGGGTCCTGAACCTGAGGGTGAAAACAATATAATTGTAATATAATATAAGTACTATATATGCATAATATTTGAAAAATAATCAGCTCTAAATGTAAATGATCAAGTGTTTTAGAGAAAATAAACTCTTTGAAACATGCCTTTTAGGTTTATGTAGACACTTAAAAGGGTTAAATGTATTAAGCCATATGTCAACCTATTAGAATATTCTCTCTCTGCTGTTGCTAGGCAGAAAATGCTTAACTTCCAGCTCTGTGATTGGTGGTCCAGTTATGAAATTACAGTGGGCCCATTTAACGTAATTCAGTGACAGAACAGTTTCAAGGGCCAATGGGGAAGAGGGCAACGGTTCAAGAGCCACGTACCTGGTACAGAGTCGTTGAAGTGTTTCCCCAATTGGTCCCCCAGAGTGTGGAGCCAACCAATGGAACCATTTCTCTCTACACTACCAATGGCATACCTGGAAAAACAATAAACAGTGATATGGTTATACCGTATATCAATACAGAGGTTAGTAATACTAGGACAAGCACAAAGAAAAGTAAACTCAACAGATTGTTTTGCCACTTTATACAATTGGATCGACAAACTTAATATATTTTTAAAGAACTCCATGTATTATATTTATATTGTAATATTACTTAATGGATAATGATATTTCTGTTGTATGCAGACGAAAAAGGACGATCAGATTATTGGACAGTTTTATGCCACTGTACCATATGCAGGCCAGCCAATGAGCGATGAGGGCAAAGGTGCACATGAGGAGAAAGAGGACGGCTGCACCGTACTCCGAGTAGCGGTCCAGCTTCCTGGCTACTCGCACCAACCGCAGGAGACGAGCCGTTTTCAGCAGACCAATCAGAGTGGTGGTCTGTAGGGGAGGAAAAAGTCCAGATAAGGTATTGTAAAGCATGGCAGAAAAACAAAGTGGCTCTGGTATCACCTCGATGCATTCCAACCTGCTGTCATCTTATCACACACTCACATTTACACGCACGCACGCACGCACGCACGCACGCACGCACGCACGCACGCACGCACACACACACACACACACAGGTGGTGGAGCCTTGTCCATGTTCCGATGTGATTCACTGCTGTGGAGGAGGTAAATCCTCACTCCCTTTTTATTTCTGTGGGCCGCATGTGTATTCAGCTGGCCCCCTCCTTGTCCATACAACAAATAAATAACAGGCCGATTACTGCACTGGCAGAGAGCCTAGTTGTGTGTGTGTGTGTGTGTGTGTGTGTGTGTGTGTGTGTGTGTGTGTGTGTGTGTGTGTGTGTGAGTCTGTATGTATATGTGTGTGTGTCCTCACAGTAAATAATAGCTGTCTGCTGAGGAAAATCTCTACTTTCTTGGCTCTGCGGCCTTACACGGACAGCGTCAATGAAGTGAAACTTGGCAAAGCCGAGTGTTGGGGAACTTCCACATTCATCCGGTTTGCCTTAGTAGGTGGCTTGATTACATTTTATTAGTTTGTCATTACTCACATGCTCCCCATTATTTCTAAGTATATGTCAGTTATTGCGCACTCTTTCAATCATGCAGTGCTGAGCAGTTGGGAGGGCCGATTCCATGTCTTTATCTCTCCTGGTTTTCATCCTCATTACGTGGGAAGTATCATCAGAAGGCTCAAGCAGCGAGCAAGTGTAACTCGTTTTCTTCTCCCTCTTCATCTAACTCCCACCTCTTCCTCCAAACATCAACCTCCCACAACATTAAATTCTCCAACCAACACCTCAATCACTTCACTCTTCTATCATTTTGAAAACCATAGCACCTATAATCACCTGCCTCAAGACTTCAGAGGAAAATGAGCTTCTTTGCCAACTCTAGCTCATTTACTTTGATGTAGATTGAACTCTAGTGTACCAGCGCTGAAACTTATTAAATAAAAATGAGTCTTTATGGACTTTGTAAATGAAGTTCAGTTTTGATTGCCCGAGTGGGTATTAGTGTTGTAGCACTTGAAATCAGCCACTTTTTGACAGTCTCAGTCTCGTTTCGGAATAGAAAGCATTTCTTTTTTTCGATCTTGTCTCTGGATTGTAAATCAAGACGGGTCAATACCACAACTGATAGGCTATTTTTCCACATCATTAATTTGATTCAGAGAAAAACGTCCCTTTCTAAAATAAATAATAACTTTAATTTATTCATAAGTCATCATTCATCAGATTTTTATCCCCAGGGTACGGGTGTCTCAGTGAGTGACACGCCCGATGCACACAAAATGATGATTTTCCAGGGATATTTATGGTCTTGGTCTCGTCTCGGTCTCAGTTAGTGTGGTCTTGACTACAAGCAACACTTGTACTTCATTAACTTTTTTAGACCTAGGTGTAACGCAGGGATCTTCACACTACGAGGGTTGCTGGAGTTTTTTGACAACTCTGAAAGCTTCCGATTTAAAAAAAAAAGTTGTCATCAGATTTATTAAAGTTTGAGCTTGAGGCATTATGTTACAGAGTGCTTGCATTATAAACAGGAGGCATAGGCATTTACAATGAAGGGGAGACCTTATCTCGGGAATAGCTTTCAGGCTGCATCATGGGAAATGTAGGCATTCAGGATTTTTGGACCACTTATACACAGGTTGGAACACTTAAATGTGCAAATCTGTAATTTTAGAGTAATTCTATAGGTAATACATTTTCCACAAGATTTCACATACTAACCTGCAGATAACTAACACTACATGTCCCAGAGTGTCTGGATGTCTGCGTATAACACACGCTCTGAAGTTTCCTTACAAAATTCCAGTTATGAAACAAAAAGTAACATAAACGTCATGTTCACTCTGCTAACAATCCCAAAATGCAATGCTTCAAACCATAATGATGTGAAAATTACCCATGTGCCACTCCACATTTGTCAGTGATGATGACGCAAAATGATGATGAGTCATAATTGTCTCAATTAACCGCTCAATTCATCGACAACCTATGAGTGTTTTATAGAAGGAGCAGTGATTGAGTGAAGAGGGGGTGTCTGATAATTACAGGAGTTTTTTTTTTTTTTCTCTGAAAGTATGGACCTGAAAGGTAAAGCAGCATGAGAAAAAAAAAATCCCTGAAACTAAGGTCCTTCTTGGAAACCCCAATGATCACAGCTCAATTATTTAATGAGGATCTGTTGAAGAAGAAGATGCTTATATGAAGAAGCATGCACGTTTGGTTCTTTCCCTTATCAGCTCGTGTCCTGTCATTGCAATATGTGTCAAAAAAATAATTAAACAACTTTGTTTGATTTGAGGCAGACACATTTCTTTTGACGCTCCACTGCAGGTGGCTGCAGTCAGCTTCCCTGTGGAGACAATTAAATTATGAAACAAGTAGTAAACCCACCTCCGCCTCTCTTTTCTTCTTCTCTTATTCCCTGTCTCCGTTACTGTGCAGCCCTCCTCTCTGTTTTTACCTTTCTCTTTCTAATCCCTTCCATTCCATCGGACTGCCACCAAAACATTTCATTCCTGTTCTTCTAATCCCTCCGTCTGTCTTCCACTTGTCTTTTCCTCCCTCACACCTCTTCACAGGTATATAAACAGCCTACCGTCTATCTCTCTCTCTCTCTCTCTCTCTCTCTCTCCCCTTCACACCGTACCTCCTCTCCGCTGCGGTAAATGAGCAGGTCAAAGGGGATGGCGGCCACCATGTCGATGAGGAACCAGCCTTTGAAGTAGTGGACAGCGATTCGCACCGGATGGCTCACCACCTCATCATTAGTGTTCACGTATGTCGTCCTGAGTGGAAGAAAGAAAATGATATTCAAATATATGGCTAATACTGTGAAACAAACTTTTTGTACCATTTACCTCAAGTATTAATTAATACTACAATGATCCTTTTTTTTGTTTTAACCTCTGTCTCAAAACAAAAGTCCCTTTAGATTGAAAACTCTTCCATAGGGAGACCTTGCCAAGACAGCATGGAAAAAGAGCTTTCCCATATCTTCCATGTAATTAAACCCCTTGTTGTGCAAATGCAAAGACGAATTCTATCTGTGAACTGTGAACAATCAACCTTCAAATTAAAACTGAGCCCCTGTACTATACACCATCCAGCCGTTGTCTTCCTCTTATCCAAGGTCAGGTTGTGGTGGAAGCAAGCGCAGTAAGTCCACCCAGACTTCCCCTCCCCATCTTTTCCAGCTCCTCCTGGGGGATCCCGAGGCTTTCCCAGGCTAGCCCGGATATATAATCCCACCAGCTAACTCTGGGTCTGCACCGGGGTTTCCTCCCAGTTGGGCATGCCCATAAAACCTCCTAAGGGAAGTGTCCATGAGGCATCCAAATCAAATGCCAGAACCACTTCAACTGGCTCCTTTCCATGCAAAGGAGCAGCGGCTCTTACTCCGAGCTCCCTCCAAATGTCTGAGCTCTTCACCCTATCTCTAAAGCTGGGCCCGGCCACCCTCTGGGGGAAACTCCGCTTGTATCCGCGATCTTATTCTTTCGGTCACTTCCCACAGCTCATGATCATAGGTGAGGGTTGGAACGAAGATCTAGCAGTAAATCGAGAGCTTTGCCTTCAGGCTCAGCTCCCTCTCTTTAACACAACGGTCCGTCACAACGACTGCTTTATCGCTGATGCTGAGCCAATCCGTCTGTCTATCGCACGGTCCATCCTACCCTCACTCGAGACCTCAAGATACTTAAACGCCTTCACATGGGGCAAGGACTCACTCCCCACCAGGAGAGAGCAATTTAATGTTTCCCAGCAGAGAACCATGGCAGGGTGAGCACCTCCAAGTCCCTGCACTATTTGATAATTAAACAATAATGAATCAAAACAGAAGAGGAACTGCACACAATGAAAATATTGTATCCAGCTCTGATAAATTGTATTTGTGATTCTCAGGTTCTCCTAACAACCAGGCCTAATAACAGATAAATGAGGACAAAGCACCCAATTTGGAAAATAGACATGCAGATTATTGTGTATTTCAATTGATTAGTTTCACTGCTGCTGCTGTTATTTCTATTACAACAAAGACACTGCTGCTAAACTATGACTATTGTTTCAAATAACACAACTACTAAAATGCCTCATATTCATATCAGACCTGAAGTTGATGAGGATGTCAATAATGAACATGATGTCCACTATGAGGTCGACCACATTGAGAGGAGAGCAGGAGTAACCACAGCTCTGCATGGCTACCTCCTCCTGACACAGAGAGAGAGACATTAATAGAGAAGAGAAAGAAGACGATGCACATTTTAGTCTAATGCTTTAAAAATAGAACAGTTGTGTGTGATCCGTTAAATGGATTAGCATAGAGGGTGTTAGGGTAATTTGCATATGTTTGTAGACAAATTGAAACAAAACCAGGATGCAAGGCTCGTGAGACGCTACGGTGCTTCAACACACAAGTCAAGAGTAAAGAGGGGTGAATATCTTGAAATAAACTACGCCTATCAAGTTCAATGCAGCGCCAGTGAAATGCAGTGTGTTTAATATTACTTTATTTGTCACTTACGTAGCATTCATTGAGGATATTCTACTCTGATCATTGTTGTGGAAATAACATCAATACACACATTATATGTCCTGACTGCGTTACCAATAAAACAGTGTAAATATGAAAACTCTGCAGACTTAAATCTTCAAAATAACTTAGAGCTGAAAGCGTGTTCAGCGCAAAGGCGATTAGCTAAAAGTTCACCTAAACCACAAAATGAAACAGTTTTGCTGCCTGTGTGACAGTATTTAGAGAAAAAGAAGAAAAAAAAACCCACAGTGATTCTGTTTGAGTGTAATTATTATGTAATCATTTTTACAAGTTTCAAGACAGAAAAGCCATTTACAAGCGCTTCAGTGTCTGTGTGAGCTTTTTGGCTAATGGTGACATGGAGGGAGGATGTGTGAATATATGCAGTGTGTGTGTTTGTATGTTGATTGTTACTTATCCAGCATGTGGGAAAAGTGTTGTCGAACTTGTAAAAGAAAAAGCTGAGCTCTAAAATTGGGGGCGGCTGTGGCTCAGTCGGTTGTCTTGTAGCGGGAATGGATCCCCAGCTCCTCCTGCAGCCACATGTTGGCAGGACACCTAACCCCAAGTTGCTCCCACTGCTACATCAACGGCGTGTGAATGTGTATGAATGGGATAATACTGATGCAAACTTTACATAGCAACCTCTGCGATCAGTGTGTGAATGGGTTAGTGTGACCTGTGGTGTGAAAAGCGCTGTACAAGCTCAAATCCATTTACCATCCCATTTCAAATATTATTGAGTGTTTCCTATTTTGATAAAGTAACATCTGAACTAATCTAGACAGGATTTAAGTATCATGATTAAGTTTTTAAGTCCTTGGAACTCATTTGTTTTAGTGACTACAAGGCTATATACGTGAATGATTCAAAACCTGGATAAGAGCTCACCTGGTCGTTGAGGAGGAATGCGGCTGAGTAGGGCGTCAGGATGGCGGTGTAGATGACCAGCAGCAGGATGAGCCAGTCCCACACCGCCTTGAAGGGGCTGTAGTGCAACACCGTCCACTTGTGGATGCGAGGCGCCTGGAGCTTGTACTCTGGCAACACATCTGCACCCAGAGACAGCACCTGGGGATAGAGAGGGGGACAAAAGGGCCATCAGACACTGAATCGTAATTGAGGCAGGGGTTGTGGCAAGGGGCGAAGATGACAAAATGAGGAGCGATGAGAAAAATAGACACTTTGAGACTTGCATGAAAACACATACTCATGCACACTGACATTTTCAGAGAGCCTGCGTGCTTATATCTGCTTCATGAAATATACATCGACTTATATGACATGTGCTGCGCTTACACAGCAGCTACAACAACAGCATTTTGCAATTAAAGCGATAGAGCCAGTGTCCACTGAAGATGATGAGAGCTGTTCTGAAGGCACTGACCCTCTTAAGGTTACCCTCCCAGGCAACTTTACACACACACACACACACACACTGCCCCCAACATACACACACACACACACACGCACACAGAGTCGTTCCAGATATGTAAATAAATCATAATGCATAGATGTATGCACATGCTCACACACTTAGCTACCATAACTCTCGTCACATCACTTCTCTTTCGATACAAGTGGCTCTGACAAGAGGGCTTTAACTCAAAAATGACAAGTGACAGGGCACCACATTTAACCATATTCCAAACACATATACACAGACACTCACGTGTATCCTAGTCCTCTGTCTTCTGCCTCACACACAAACACATCAGCACACAAACACACCCCAGGAATGAATTCTTGGGTATTATGGAGCAATTATAAGTGGCTTTACTCGCAGTAATGTATTCCACCGTCTGCACTGCACTCGGCCTGTACGAGAGCGGGGATGAATCAGTATAAATAAGAATTAGCACAGGCTGCCTTGTGTGTCTCTGTTTAATAGAATCACACAGTGAACTGCAGAAGCCCGGCTGCTGTGCTCAAAGTAAAAGGAGAGAAAAAAATAGTGAGCATTAGGGAGTTCCCACTTACTTTCATTGTGTACCTTACTCACACCAAAAAATGCATCAATTTATACACTGATAAACAGTGTAACAACTGTTAGTAGTACAACTACAGTGCCACCTGACATGTGCAGAAACCAGTTACTCCTAGTAACTGTGTGCCTGGCTTTTAAGGAAATTAACAAACTCCTGCTTTGGTTGTTTTCTGGATTTGACATCAGTCAGAAGTGGACCTAATTTATAGCTGAGTTAAGCATATGTCTTGGCCTGACTGTTTCATTTAAGCTCTAAGTATGTGTTGATTTTGAAGCCCACTGTGGACAAACCTGTGTTTGCAGACCTTTTCCTGCATGCATAGGCAGTGTTTTCTGAAAAAAAATTCCATCCTGCTTCTTTTTAACTGTCAAACATATCACTCTTTGAGAATCTTTGCAGTGCACAGTGAGAGCAAAAAGCTGATTTGGCAGCATGCTATATATCACCTCATCCAACACTTACCCAATGGCAGTGATTACAGTTTTTAGAAACAGCTACATAGAAATAATAACAGGTTATATAGCGGCATCGGTATTCATTTCAGGCTGTCTACCAGGAGCTTTATTTTGTTTGTTCATAAAAAAATAGCTTGGTTGCTGAATCTGTATCAGCTATTCCCCACGCAAAAACTGAACTCCGGGTAAATGAATGGCTGTCAAAGAATAATCAGCTTTAAATTGTAGAATACTTAAATAAGGAGAACAAGAGAACATAGTTACATTATCTGGTGGCACTTCTCCAACAACTTGACCAAATTCCATAGGACTGTAACAGGACTAGAACCAACAACCCTCCAGCTCCCAACGCAAGTCACTACAAACTGAACTACTGCGTCAGAGACAACGACGCCATTAGCTGTAGAGGTGGGAAAAAAAATGTGTTTTATGTTAAAATCGAGATTCTTATCTTCTGAGATTTTAAATGGATTCATAACTTCCAAAAATCGAATGCCGAATGGAGCAGCAATAAATTCAGCCAGTCTCACAGATGACTGGAGTAGATCCTGAAGTATGTACTCATTCAAAAATACACTCTGAATCCATGGATCCAGAATCGTTTAAAATGGAAAATAGATTCTGAATCGAATCGTGAGCCCAAGAATCGAAATCGAATCGTGAGACAGCCAAAGATTCACAGTCCTAATTAGCAGTCAAATAAATAGTTGTAGTACAGCAACTTATACATCGCTGTTGTTTTCCTGTTTGATCCAGACCTAATCATTCTGTTGTTTACAAAAAGCATGCACCCTGTTGATGCCTGTGTCAAGTTGTTATGGATTGTATTGATACACACAGCTAAACTGCTGCTGTTCAAAATGCAGATGTGGGAACAGGTGGAAAACACTGTGTATTCTCTGAATTGGGAAAGCATAAAACTGACGTAGGTCTAAACTAACATCCATCAAAATTAAGCATTTTTAAATTGCAGAGCCATTATGCATTGTAATAAGGCAGATGTGTCAGACAGCGCTTTTTGCACTGGCAGCACCCATTTTCAAAACAAAACCCATGTAGTTCAGTTTTTTCAGCATCCAGAGAGCAAAAATGTTCCAGCAGCAGATATATATTTTTTTTTTATCTCTGTGCTCACAGCACTTTTGGTTGAAAACAGTGCAACTTTTGGAACAGCGCCACACTCTCAATGTCCCTTCTCCCTCACTGACTGATGAAATAACAAGAAGGGGCAAGACTTCTGATATCAGTTTTGTCAACAACAACGGTGGAGGAGAAACTAATACAACCTTCTTTTTTTTTCCGAGGATACAATATCTAGAGATTCTGCTAATGCCAGGACAGGTTTTCTTTACATTGTTGTCATGCTTTCTTTGTGAAAAAACAAACAAAAAAATTAAGCAGATGAGCTATTTATAACACGCCTACTGTTACGCTCAATAACGAGGGAAGTTCATTTTCGTTACCTAGCTCTGAAAGAAAACACAATCTTTTTATTACATTTGTTTTGCAAAAAATCTCAAATTAAAATATGACAGTTATTCCCAAAATGTTTCAAATTTGTCAAGCTTTTTCTCTGCATCAGCAGCACTTCAGTGATTCCTTTTAATGTTGTTTAGTCACACATTTCACCTCCTTAAAAGACTGCAGCCTCTGTGATTGTTATAATGCACTGGTTATATTATAATATTTGATTAACTCTGCAACCCCCCCCGAGTATAACTCATATTAACTCTAAACCTCCTCAGAATGTTTAACTTGTTTGTACTCTGTGAATATGAATGACATTTTTTTTTTAAAACGCCTGGAGAAGAAATTCTGCACCAATGCAGCAGACACATTTGTATGCAGGTAGAGCTGACCTCTGAGTGGACTGTGGGGCAGTGACACACACACAACAGGCAGACAGAGTTACAGCACAATCTCCAGAGGTGTGACAGTGTGTGTGTGTGCAGTGTGTAACAATCTAACTCATGCCACACTATTTAAATCATAATCTTAATTTGTTTGAGCTCCTGTTTCTTTCTACTCTCACCTTGACCTGCTATAACTTGCTTCTTTTTTATTTCATGGTTTCATCTAGTAATCCCTCCTCCCCCTTTTCTTCTTCTTCACAGCCAGCAGCAGAGTCACTTTTCATTCATCCTGTTGCCCATTACCATTCATCCTGCCTCCAATCTCACCTTCCTTTCTTCTCCAGCTTGAATTGTTGGTTTGTCATCCCTTAGACTCTCTCTCTCTCTCTCTCTTTCTCTTTTCCTTTCTGCGACTATTCTTCTTCTTTTTCTCTGTCCACTTTCAATTAACTCATTCTTCTTTATTCCACCATCCCTTTCTTTTTCACTCACTTAGGCACAATAACAGACTTTATTTATGTGTTTATGGTTCAACCAATTCTAAAACATCTGGTACATGATCACGTTTTTCATCATTCTCTTTCCATCTCTTTTGGAGTTGCTCTTATAGAAACTGTGATTTGGCAGCAGAACATTCACTTGATTTATTATGAATAAGCAAGAACTATTTGACTGTATGTATGCTCTCTGTAATACAGCCAGCTGTTTCATATCTAAGCCAACTGGTGTGTTGGTGTGTTTTTTTCCCCTTCAAAGGCTTTATTTTTTAAGTATGTATGTAATTCTGTATCCAGATCTCTGCATGCTTGTATTATCTTGACAGAGATACATTTAATAATTTAGCTTTTCTTGGAAGTTGTATGAGCTATCTCTTGGTGAATTATCAGACTTTTATCATGAGATGGTTTGAGTCAGGGTTCTTTTGATTCTTATATCTCTTCATCCTTTCCTTTGGAGAACAAAGCAAAGCTAACTGAAAAAAAAGAACAACTCCAACAGGAGACTCAGTGGGATGCCCAGGATGTTAGTCCTTCAGTAACACAATGATGTATGACTATTTTGATCATTGACCAATAAATGCAGAAATCTTATCAGATGTTTTTTTTTTTGTCAGTGTAGGGGTCCTTAAAGAGTCCAAAATGAACAAGTAATGCTCTACAGATACAAGAGTACTTGGAAGCAGAAAGTTCTGTGTTTGGTACTTTTGTCTCCCCCTTCTGGCAGTGGAAGTAACTAAACAAACACTGCTGCACATGCTCAAAACAAAATACCTCTACTTACAGCACTAAAGCACTCCATGACAAAGACTTCACTTAAAATTATCTGTGTGATTATGATGTTTTACCTACCTTCGAATGCCCATTTCTCTAGAGCACCAAAAACTTCTTCTGCACTTTTTTTGCCTACTGAGTTGCTCCCTTCATGACATCAGAAAGGGCAGTAATCCCTCCCCCAGTTGAGTAACACTCCCACAGCTACAGTAGGTGTTTGTTCTGCCCTCTGACTCTGCCCTCTCAACATAAACAATAGGGCATGGTGCAAGAAAGCCCAGGCCATGCCCCCTTCTAGAGAGGAGCAAGTCGAGCACAGCTCCTTGGCACTTAAAGGTACAGGCACAGAAACAGTCTGTTATGAATAGGGCTGAAATAGAGGGGTTTATAGACATGATCAAATACAGGATAGAAGGGGATTTTTGGCTAGAAACTTCACAGACAATTTTTGGGGAGCTCTGAGGCTTATATAAACTTTTTGAAAAGGAGCAGAAAATGTGACCTTTAAAGTTGCACGTATAGTTGCAAGTTACATGGTATGCTGCCACGGAAACAAGATTTAAAAACTTGAAAATACTGCGACACATTTTTGAACTAATTTTGCAGAATCTCAAATATCACAGTCATCCGTGTATGAGGAAAGTTTTTTCATCAAGTAATTTGATTATATGCAAAAAAAACAGATTTTTTTTTAGGATTTTGGCTCTTCTGTTCTGATTTTAAGGACTTTATTGAAAACTTATCACTTCAGTGCCATTATCTTAAATAAACAAATCAGTTCATCTTTATTTGTGTAGTGCCAATTCACAACAGATGTTATCTCAGCGACACTTAACAAAGACAGTCCTCTTTGTTTTATTATTTACAAAGACCCAACATTAATCCACCATGAGCGCAGCACTTGGCAACATTTAGCACATCTGTGGCTTCATATGCACACATCAACACATGCTGAGTGTCAGTAGACAGAAACACAACAAACACACATGTGCACTCCCCTTCGGTTCATTCAAGGGCCCCTCTCAGCTCTGAGTCCCCTTCTGGAGTATCTTGTGGGTTATTTTTAGCCATCTGTGTAAACTCAAAATCATCCCCACGAGGTTTGTTAAAAGTGCAGATGTCAAGACACATTTAGGTGGCGATCTTGTAGACGTGTATTTGAAGACGGCTCTGGGAGAAGACGCAGGGCAAACAGAGGAGCCGTTCACAGAGCTAACTGCCTGTGCTATGAAGACGACATGTTGTTTTCACTTCATGCACAACAAGCTTTTGAGGAATCCCCCCGCACAACAGATTCTGTGCTTCAGTTTGACATTTGTGTCAGAAGCTGAAGGAATCTGCCTGGACTACATCTGACACACAGGGTTTAGGTCAGGTTGAGAGCGCTGAGTTTTCTCATTAAACTGCTAAAAATATGAATTGAATCAGACATTTAGTTGCCATTTGGTGTCTAGGCTGGAATACCGTAACTGAATTCTTGTTTATATTCAAAAGTCAAACTGGAATGCAAGCCAAAGCTCAGGCTGTCTGTTAACCGGCTGCAGTGTCACTTCCACTTTATCTGACAGTGTATGTCGCAGAGTGACAGTGCAGCAGATAAGAGGACCAGAGGAGATGACTTGCGACAAGATATAAATCAAATTTGAACCCAAAATGTCAGATGCATGGTATTCATCTGCTACAAACATCAAAGCTGTCATACTCTCTTTTCTTTCCGCTGTGACCCTTTTCAGAAAGACACGGCAGAATTCAAGGCTAACAGGACAATTTTAGATGTCAAATGTCCTTATTTATTTATTCATTCCTATAATGAGAGCACAGGAGTAACAGAAAGGACGAGAAGATAAATGTATTAACAATGGCATACATGCTCTTTTTAGCCCCAAACCACAGGCACTAAAGGTTTTAAAAGTTTATGACGAGATATAAAAGAAAAAAAGGTAAATGGAAAGAAATGACCTCAAAAAAAAATTGTCAAGTGTAAAGCCCCTAAGTTTAGCCCTATTCAAAGTGCAATATCTGCCTTCAAGGAGGCGTAATGAGGGGACAGAGTGATACTTCCTCCAATGGGGGCACGGAGGTTGTAACAGAGGAGTTACAGGGGAGAGAGTGGAGTGGCAGAGCCAGAGGGGGAGCTCCCGCTGCTTCTCTACATGCTGTGTGTAAGGGTTTGCAGTCATGCTAGGCTACTCTATGTCGTCTAGTGGCTGATAAATAGATAGCTCTTTATTGTCACTGCATGTTACACAACAAAACTCTGTTGGAGCAATCAAGCTGCAGCATATAAAATATAAAATATGTACACATACACCATCACACGCACACAAGCCAAGCACATCTCACCCATACCCACATACACATTCATACCCGTAGAAATTCATAAAAACTGAAGAAGTTCTCAACAAAGCCACAGGAGAAGGGAATACTTAATAGCAAAGCTTAATGCATTTGCTGCTTTCTGAAAGCAGACAGTAAGCACATAAAGAAAAAAGCAGCAAGTATGCAACAATAACACGTGTGCTACAACGCCCATATAAGTAAGTACAAAGAAAAAAAGTCACAGTTAGGAAAGAGAAAACATCTTGTTTTTGCCTTCTCGCTGTCCTGTTCAGTCACAGATTTAGATGCAGATTTGCATATTTTCCAAGTTACAGTAGTACTGTTTTCTTCTTAAGTATTTCCACACACTTGATGTACCCCTGTGCAGTGGTCCACTAAGCCCCTCACCTGCTGTCTTCTTGGAAGCATCCATGTTGTTAATGCCTAATCGAGGAATAAGCCATTAGTCCACATCAGGCATAAAGCGTCATCACACAGATGTGAAGTCGGCATCTCGGCAAGTGTGTGCAATCCTTAAGTGGGTCTGCAAAACTGTAATTCAATGCTATTGTAACATTTATTTTGGGGCCTGTTTTCCTTTATTGGATAGAATAGCTGAAGAGAGACAGGAAATGTTGGGAGGAGAGGGTTGGATTCGAGCCCACTGCCGCTACAATGATGCCTACGGCATGCAGCATATATGCATATGGGGTGCGTGACATAACCACTAGGCTATTGCCGCCCCACGCAATATGAGTTTATAGATTGGGATGTGAAACCAATAAGAATGTATAAAGACGTAATGAAGGTGTAGCTTGGTTGAGCAATGGCACTCTGAGAGCGAAATTTGTGTCTTCCTAAAACTTTCTTAACACTGATCATAGAAAGAAACTGAAAAAGAGATGGACAAGGTTACAGTATTGGCCGAGTCCCAGTTTGAGGATGCCTTTGACTCACCAGGCAACCAAGCTTAAATAGCAAACACATGCACACACATACACACACAAGGCGTACACCTGGGAGGAGTTCAATACAGCGGCAGTCCTATAAAGGGTGATGACTGAACAGCCAAAGCCACTTCCATCATTAATCTTCAATCATGTCCTTTATCGGTGCAGAAGACTGAGCCGCAGGCACAGACACACACAGCTGCAGAGGTTTATACACAAAGTTGCAAAATGAAAAAGCGAGGTGAAGGCAGAACATCTCTAGAGAGGGACTTTTGGAACCAAAGTGAACGTGTCTCTTTGTAAAAGTAGAACCACTGTCCATAATCACGATTAACAGACATCCTCAGCTTTATAAACCCCAAAGAGAACAAACCTCTTAGGAGCAGATTATGAAGGAAATGTTTTTTTTTTTGCATAACTCTGTTTGAATGAAATACAAATTAAAACAACAGGCGGTTAAATTATTCATTCAGTTTGCAGCCGAAAGCTTTGACCTCAGTTGATCATAACATCACGTTTTTCATCTTATTTGAACTCTTGTGCAGTTTAAAAATATAGTGAAAGCATGAAGGCACCAGAGGCTGTCAGTAGTCTTGCCTCAGCAGATCACTTTTTTTTAAAAGTCCTGTCTGAATTGATCTAAAACACAAATGCAAAAGCTATACGCTCATGCACCATGAGAATAAAAATAATGCTCATACAAAAGGACATTTGTTAACATACTAACTTACCGGTACTTCGGTTTAAATTTTGCAGATTCTAGGCAAATAAATAATATAATAATAAATATGATCCAAGGAAGCAAAAATGCTAATGTTCGTGCTGCTGGAGAAGGGTCCTAAGGTTTAAAGAAACGTATACCAATAGTATAACACCAATACTGCTGCAAAAGACATCCTGCTCAAAGAATTGATTTACTTGTGTCGGATCAAAAAGACAGAGTTCTAAAACACCTTTGCAGTCCGCTTTAGGTGTCGATGACCTTGAGGCACATTCAGCTCTCTGTAGTAACACAGAGGGTCTGTTGAAAACTTTGTTGAAGTCACAGAGGGGATTGAACAAAAACAAAACTTGGTGTGAGGTTATCGGCAGCTTCCATGTGCTCTGATGGGGTGTTGATGGTTTTGGAAAGCTTCCATTTCTCACATTGTTTGAAATTGATTTGGCAGGGACACTCGTGTAAATGAGTGTAAACTGGAAAAAACAATTAGAGCCCAGACAAATGGACACAGACACTGAAGACAAAAGAACAAAAGAAAAATCCTCTGAGCTCATGCATTCTGCTATTTTTAGTCAGACATTAATGACCATCTTGTCAATTAGCTCCTTGTTCCAATTCAGAGCGAAGCAGTTGGACCGTAGAAATGTTCAGTCAAGTGTATTCCAACAGCTCAAAGCATCATGGGAGTGGGTGTTGTATAAAAGCCACTCTACACTTCCTGTGGTGCTGTATCAGCGACAGGAGAGTTGGTCTAAAAAGTGTCAGGATTTTTTTTTTTTCTCCCAAAACCCACCTCATGGGAGCACATAACTTTTTTTTTTAACAAATATGGACACCAAGCAGTGAGAGCCCTCAGGGGGGCCCTACTGATCTGGGGCTCCAAGCAATTGCCTGCCTTGCCTGTTGACAAGCAGCAGCTATGAATATCACCCATTCAAGGCAGGACTTCAACACCTCTGCTACGCCTCTGCTTTAACGTTAATGTCACAGACAAGTCGTCTCACCACTGAGCTAACACTGAAGGTTACTGAGGCGTGTCAGTATAAGGGCGGGACAGGATCACTGGAGCCAGCAGGTCGGAATAACGCGATGATTTTACTGGCTGGCCGATTAATCGGTCGATATTAGCATATCTAGTGACTATCGGTATCACAGATATGCAACGATATTACTAGATTTGTATTCAATAGCCAAATAGCATTTCACTTGAGTTTCATTGTATTACATGAGCAGTTCTCTTTCAACCAGCAGAGGGCGCTATATGGATTACAACAAGCATGATCACTCTCCAGAGTTGATGCACGTACATGCACATTTACTTTCCAGTTAGGGACCTATCTTCTCCATATTATATCTTTTCCACACGTGTTTGATAAACTGCATTAAAGGGAACAACAAAATAAATGTGTATATCTGTATTTATCTCTAAAGATCAAAGATCGATCTAAAAAAGACTAATAGAGATCGGTATTGGACTTTGTCTCTCCCTAATACCGATATTGGACCCCAAAATCCCATAACAGTCCCAATAAACAAATTCCAATTTTTAGTACTGACATAATGTGAAAGAGCAGTACCTATGAACTGTGTCAGTGTGTGCAGGGGCAGATTTGTTATTTGAATTACTGTTAATATCTAAACCTATCTGCATTATCTATTAAATACATGTATTTGGTTGACTGTAAGTGTGTGTAGATTTTACACTAGTAAGAGTGCTATAGTTTAATCAAGGCTAGTGAGCCAGACATACCACAACCACACACACACTGCTGTGCCTTTGTGTGTGTGTGTGTTGCACAGTGCCTCAGGACAAAAGTTTGAAGTTCCACCACCACTTTGACATAGTAAAGGCTTGTTTTAGAAAATTAAACAAAGAGATGAAAGGAATGGAAAAGGAGGAGAGAGAAGGAGAGAGTATGAGAGAGAAAAACAAGCTGGAGCGTGCACAGAGCTTGTACCAAAAAAGAGAGAGTGTGTGTGTGTGTGTGTGTGAAAGAAAGAGTCAGTGGGCGAGACAGAGAATGATTGGGAAAACGGAGCTGTAGAGGGGCCAATACACAAAAAACAAAAAAATACAAAGAGATATTTTAAAAGGTGTGAATAAAACAGAAAAGATTAACAATGACAAAACTCTATAGAGCTAAGAGGGATGCTCAGCGTGACACCTTGAACACCTTAAGTTAAATGTCAGTTTGATAATAAAAGTGTGTTTTTGTAAACATGAGCATCTGCACACAACCGCTCAGGAATTCTCAACCAGACAGCGACCTCACACTGCCCTTTGTCGCTTACAAACCAACTTCATACTCTTCATTTCAACAGGTTCTCTTGCAAGATACTGTTCAAGGTTGAAAGAACCTTTTGCTAACTGTGAAAGGAGACAAACAGGAATCAAGCGAGTTTTACAATCCCAAAGTATTGCGCTCGTGTCAATATTTAAACAAATCAAGCTTGCTTCAGAAGACAAATCAGAGCACATCATTTCCATATTGGAGGAAAAGCAGAGAGCATGTCAAAAAGTGAGCTCTTTTTTTCTCTCCAATACATTTCTTCGATTTCCCCCCTGTTGGGATGGTCGGAAAGGCTCCGCAAACACGCTCAATATCACACAGTGAGCAACTGGTCAATATTTTATACACAGTCAAACAACATTGCTCATTCATGCCCATACTCGAGCCTGTCCTGGCCAGCACAACGCTCAAACAGCGGTGAAGGAGGCACATTGAAATTTCAAAAGCCCTCAATTTGTACAGTAAACAGAGCGACCTTCCAGGCATCAGCACAGAGGAGCAAACCACTGTTATTGTGGGAGCAATAGCTCATATGTTTGATAGGCGTTTAATAATTCAATATCAAATCATGTCTGTTTGGTAGAGGTCCACATGTGTACACACAGCCCCAGACTCAATCTATTGTACTTCTGAACACAAACACCAGCACCTTTCCACCAGGAATGAGCCAGGAGATTTTATGTGGATATTGTGAGATAAACACATGAATTCTCAGTTCTAATAATCCAACCCATGATACACATGTGGCTGCACATATCAGTGGTGTTACAGGTAGTAAATGAATGTTCTTGTGCAGAAATCAAACCAGGAAGTCCATGCTAAATCAAACAGGTGACACAGATTAACATGCTTGTCGAAGAGGATTTAATGGAAGCTGTAGGATGGACTAAAGGTGTTCACTGCCGACTTTAAAGGATGGAAATATATATAGTGTATGTCACTCTGTATCCTAACATGAAATGGAAATGCGAGCTTGGCTTCTGCTGTGTCTACCACAAGCACACTTTAAATCCAGCTGCACATAATCCTGGTATAAGATGCACGGTTAAATCAAGTGTGAAGAGTCTAAAAACGTACACATGGGAACATTCATGTACACGCACCCACACATACATATTTCAACTTCTACCATTCCTTGTGCTGTCAGAATTAACTCGAGTCATTCCCCTAAAGGGATAAATGCCATCCTGACCTTTTCTAACCTTTATTCAAACATTGCCATTGAAGAAAAAAACAAAAAAAAACCCATCTGGATGACTTTTATCTGACAACTCTGCTACTATGCTCCGGCATCTGACATTAGCTAGTTTATCTACATCAAAAAGACTAGAAAGTGATATTTTAAGACCGTGTTTGCTGCACGGAACACTAAATGCAGAAAAGGTGGGGGATATTGGATAAGCGTTGTAAAATATAAATGGTTTCAAATCTACTAAATCCCCCAAACATGTGGCAACAATAATGCATCCTAACCTTGAATGTCATGCTTTAAAAACCAGAGTCCCACCAGTTTTAAAGATGAATGAGACCAAGTCTAACAAATAGTTGCCGCTTTTCAAGTCAATAATTTATGTCGAAGCCTCAAGAGACACAAACTGAAATGTATAAAGTTAAAAAATGTAATAATCTATCACACAAACAATATTTTCTCAAGTGGCAACGAAACTAAATAAATGTAAGACTCTCAGGAATCGAAGGACAGCTGCAATACATCTCTGTTTTCATGTAGACTTAAAAAACAAACAAACAGGAATATTAATCTGAAGGGGAAAGACGTTTTTGATTTGATCTCTATCCCTTTATCTTTGCCTTAAAATGCTTTGTTTCTCTTATTTCCCCAAGGAGACAATAAAATGTATCGTGTAGCATCACATCGCATCATGTTGCTAAACTTCAGACACAAAAACCACGTTCCTTATCAACATATTCTTCATTGATTTGCAGATATATATTTATATGGGATAAGTGAAACTTTAGCGACTCCAACAACCTTTAAGTTCAGCTATCAGCTATCCTAGTAGCGCAAGTAACATCAACATACATCTGAATCCAACTAAAATTCAATGAGTGACTAAAATGAGGGTTTCAAAGCAATGAGTGGACAATAGCTGTTCGTTGAAGATTTGACCACAATGCTGTTGACTCTCATTTCCTTTAAAATAAGCCATATGTGTTAATATACTGTATAAGTACAAGCATTCTGGATTTGGTTCATTCCATGTTTGTGACCATGCATATCATCGTGTATGCCTGCGTCTGTGTGTGCATGTGTGTTGCTATCTGGCTACCACCACCACCACCGCTGGCTTCCTGGCTGACCTTTTTCTCTCCAGCTCTGACAGTTCCTATTAAGACATAACAAAGGAGCATATTTTCCTCAGCCCCCAATCTTTCTCCCTCCATTTCTTCTACCCCCCCACCCCCCACCCCCCACCCCCCTCCTCCTTGCAGCCTTTTCCTCCAATATTCATCAGCACCATCAGTGCTTATCACCCACCCTAAGCAGAAAAAAAAAAACTTGAAATACAAATGCCACACTACAGAAGCAAATGCTATGGGGCTGCTGACACAACATCTACACACACACATAAACGCAAATGCATGCAAGTGTAAATCTACAGCACAGGGAGACTTCAGAGTCGGCACTGCTTTAAGTTTTTAATCTCCTCTCTCTTTCTGAGAAACTGCTTTAATCTTATAGTATTCAAACCACAGAGACGGCGACTGTAAGTCCAGAAACTGCAGTTCAACAATACTCCATCACATTATGGTAAACTTTTTCATATTACCCAGATTTTCAGAAAAAATAAAAATGCCTTACGCTTCTTGGTGTTATAAAACTATCCTTCCCTGTTTGGAAAGAACATGTTGTGCAATATTGATGTGATTTGGTTGCAGAGCTATAGCTGCTGTACAAGATGCTTTAAATGAATCAGACGATGCCATCATGCATTAGTTCAAACTATGGAATCAGGTCACTTGAATAAAATATGCCGATGTGTCAGGCAACAGAGGGGCACATACATGCTGAGAAGATAAAGACGAAGATCTGACTTGCATATTAAATGACTGAACACTTTTCTGTTAGTGTTTACTGCAGTCTCTTGCTGCAAAGTTTTCTTGCTCTGCAAATGAGCCCTAAGAGTCAAGTAACGCTTCTACAAGAAGCCAAAGTCAGCAAAGTTTTCTCATGCGTGCACCATCATGTCAGGATGGTTCTGCTAGGTCATCAGGATGATGCATTTTATACACATTTAAAGTGTCATGTAGACTATTTGATGTCCTTCTGAACTAAAAAAAAAACAAGCCCCATCAGAGGGTCTTAACATTGTTGACAAAAAGAATAGAGATATTGTTTGGCACAAAAATAGCCAGGATAAAAAACACTTAATGGAAAACTGTATGTGATGATTGAAGTGTCATCCAAAATCCAACGATTTTTGTCTTTTTTTTTTTTTTGTTCTAATTGCTATCAGATATACAGATTGTGACGATACCGTATACCAACTTCCTTCCATTTATAGTTCAAAGCCCAATCTAAAAATGTGACTGTTGTCCCTTATCCTTCTTCCTGCATCTCCCTGATCTATAGTCTATCCCATTTTTCAAACCCGGCGCAGTTTCTGTAGATGATCTGTTCATCATGAGATTGGTTTTGTCTCAGTTCTGCCTCTTAAAAAGAAGGCTTGTCTTTCCACTGTAACTTTGCTAAATGTTGCTAGGTGAAACGCTCATGATGGATAAATGTGTGGTCTTTGCAATATAGCAATGAGTCAGGTATTTTAGCTGCTCTTTTGATTGATTGATTCCTTGATCTCATGAATGACTGATGTCATGATGACATATATGGGACAAATGGGACCCATGTGTAATTGGAAACATTAACTCCTGATTCAAGAAAAAAAAACCATGGTCATATTTGGTAATAATTATAGAACAGATGTTCTGTTTTGTTCCTTTTCAATCAGTTTGTTAAAATAACAGTTCATGTGTTGTGAGGATTCTAAATGTTGTGATGCCACGACTTTAACCCGCCTTTGGCATCCCTTTATCTTCCTATGGAGAGGTCAGAGAGAAAGCAGAAGACGGTGTAAGTGATGGAAAAAAAGTTCCGGTCCAGTGCGCTCCATGGATGGTTGGTCTGACTGTCTCAATAATAGCTGCTTGACCTACCAGTCATCATGTACAACCTCATGTGAGACAACAACTCTTTTTGCATATGTGCAGCCATCACACTGAATCACTAAGTGTGCATTAGTTCACAGTGAAAAAGATCATCTGTGCATGTTAGCCAACAGTTGTGTGGGTGTGTGTATCTTGCAGAGAAATCAGTGTTTGTGTTTTTGGAGACTTTATTGAATGTGTATGTTCGCATGAATTCACCGTATTCTCCTGTTGTTTCATGGCAGGCTGAACAAGGGGATCATCTATGACATCACTTGTTGCACAAAAAATAAACAGACACAAACAAGCATAAAGACCCCCACTCCCCTACATACACAAACACACACACACACACACACACACACACACACACACACACACACACACACACACACACACACACACACACACACACACACACACACACACACACACACACACACACACACATATATACACACACACTGGTTCTGTCTGTGCATGTGTGTGAAAAACATGTCAGAGTGTAAACCAGAATTTCCCTCAGGGATTAATAAAGTGTTTAAAAAAAACAGTGATGCCCACATGTCCTGTGGTTCCTCTGGGATCCCTACTTGGACACAAAGCTTTTCTCTGTCCCTCACAGCCCACTGCTTCACTAAACACTGTTCTAATTCACAGATTATTATCCAAGTCACTGACATCCCAGAAACACTGGCACTGATCCACACACACACATTCACACATTGAACTAGCGCACATACGGTGGATGTATGAATGTACATGTGCATGAATCAGCCTGGAAAATCACATTATGGTTCGCTGAAAAAAATGAAAACCAAGACGAAGAAGCTCTTTTGATCTGAAATGTGCACAATGGAGGGAGTAAATGATGTCTGAAGCTACATTCATATTCATTCTTAAATTTAAAAATCCTTTAACTTGCTGTTGGGGTGAATGGTAAATTGTAAAAGGACTTGAGCTTGTATAGCGCTTCTCTCTTCTGACTAGTCAAGGCGATTTTACCATGCAGGGCACACCGACCCGTTCACACCACATTCCCACACTAATGGCAGATGCTGCTTTGTAATGTGACCATCCGTATTAACTAATCCCATTCATACTCATTCATACGCTGCAGTGGGAGCAACTTAGGGTTAAATGTCTTGCAAAAGGATACATCAGACTTGCGGCTGCAGGAGCTGGCCAACACTATCACTGAGCCACAGCTGCCCCTGCTCCATGCATTGGAAGAAAAGCTCATTTTAATGTTTTCAAAATCAGACTTAAGTCTTTGCAGCGGCAGAAAGATAACCATAAATCTGCACAATTGCACGTCAGCATACTGCAAGATTAATTCCTGTACAGTAACAGCAATGCACATCTTAACGGACGTAATGACACAGTAGAATGTCATATTGCTAAAGCAGATCTGGGAACTGTTTGGAGATGATTTCAGAAAGACTCTTGGGGTGCTCATTTCACCCAACAGTACATGGAGCAACTGTGGACAGACTGCGCAACACAGATACAGATATTTCCTGTTGTTTCTCACTCTTACCTGTGTGCCAACATACCAACCCATATCTTCAGAATACAAATATTTAACTTTTAAAAGTCCCGGTTTAGTTAAGTTATCCTTTCATTAAATATATGTTGCTATGAATATAGAGCAACTCCTGTTATACAGTATATCTCCTCGGTTCTGTGTGTTAAGAGGTGAATAATGAAGCATGTAGTTGTATCTCCAGGGGTCTGACTGCTTTAAGATTTTCACAGAGAATCTTTTAGGAAATATGAAGGTAGGTTTTTAAACCACTTAGATCATGTGTTACATAACCGTGTTTCACAAATTCAGGGTCCTGTGGTGAGTTTAAATGTAGCAGAGGATGAATGTGGGATGCATCAATTTAGTGTTGAGCAGTAAACTGCAGTGTTCACAGTTTAGGTGGACACCAGCTACAGCAGCCAGGGAGAATGTTTTGATATTTGTTTCACACATTTTATGTCAAATTATCATTTACTGTGTCTGTAACTGTCTTTTTGTCAGACAGCATGAGACATCACAACAATCACAGTCCTGCTTTACTGAAAACTACCCGTGTATTTGTGATGTCTACCTCATTTTTACTTTTTACTTACTTTTACTTTTCATCATCTCCCCTTATCCCATTTCTATCCCATTTTCAAGCCCAGCACAGTCTCAGTAGATGGCTGTTCGTCATGAGCCTGGATTTGCCCAATTTTTCTTTTTCTTGCCAACTGTAACTTTTGCTAAAGTGCTGCGCTCATGATGGATTAACGCTGGGTCTTTGTAATATAGCAATAAGTAAGGTCTTTGACCTGCTTTTTGTAAAGTGTCTCAAGATAACAATTGTTATGAATTGGCGCTATACAAATAAAGATTAATTGGTTGATTGATTGATTATTTTGGTACAATACCCCCTGAGTTTACTGAGACATGGGTAGAATATAAAAATATATATCTAGCTCTGCTAAAAGGTGAGAAGCTCATTTCCTAAAGAAGGGATCTAAGCTCTTTGCAGCGGTTTGGTTTTGCAACATCAACGCTTGAGCAAACAAATGGTTGCTTTAGAGTTTGTATTAATTCTTTTGAAACACAAGAGACTAAGGATGCACTCACACTAGGCCCAGTTGTCCCGTTCCCTCATTCCCCTGCGGGCCTGCACTCACACTGCTGCAGGTCTAACCAGGCCTAAGCACAGATACTTCTTGTAGCTTACATAACATTGTAATACCACACATGAAAGGCTATGTGATCATCAAGTGTGCTTACTTTACAAGACAGGCAGACCCCCCAAAAAAATGAAAAAAGAGATGCACGGTCCAGTCCACGTCCACACATCGGAGAACAACACAGAGACCAAGACTGCAACTTTACTGACTTTGAGGCTTATTTTGAGTCATTTTAGTCACATACAGTAGTTACAATCTGGGATTTTTCGATAATGGAAGGCTATCCGAGTTTCTTGCCCGTGCTTGAGCACATGCCTGAACTGTACCGTGCCGAGGAAAACCTCTTGCAAGCGTGCTGGGGCCAAAGAAGTATACAGAGCTCTCACACTAGTCAAATGAACTGGACTTTGAGGGTGAAGCTATTTTGGTAGGGTATGGATTGCCTAGTGTGAGTGCGCCTTAATTTACCGGCGCCTCTTTAACAGCAGAAAACATTAATGGCATCAGATGGTTTGAAATTCTAAACTGGCCGCGTAGTGAAAAGTCTTCATGCCACATTGCCCAGACCTACTTGGGGAGTATTTGGAAGTATTCAGGAACAACTGGATGCTGAATTTACACAACAATCCAGTGATAGCTAAAAAAGCAAGATCTGATCTTTAATGTTGTTTCACACTCTTTACCTGCTGCCAGACTACCCACTTCTACCTAACCTCCAATCTTTCTCAGTTCGTCCCTTTTATCACTCGTATGTTTTTGTCACAAAAGAACAAACAGCTGGCATCACCAGCTCAAAAACTTTTCCAAATCACATTCCCTGTTGAGCATTTTCGGGTATCAACTTAGTGAGGCTTTCTGGTAGGAGAGTGAGATATTTGATAATCCCAGCAGCACAGAATCCATAATCTCCTTCTCTTTCTCTGCACCCACCACTCACTCCTCCTGCTCCTCTCCTTCCATTCGCTCCCTGTCTCCTGTCATTAGAAAATACAGCTCTCTCTAACAGTGAGCTGGATGCATATTAAGCCCTTTCACAAGGTTTCTTAGTAATCCACGATCGAGCTTGGCTGAGCTGAGAGAGAGAAATATATAGAGGAGTTTCTACTGTGTTTTTATTCCTCCTGAAATGTTCTTTGTCATTATCGACACCGCCTCTTTGGTGGAGGTTTATCCCCTTTCAATGCAGACACGCATACCATAACTATTTAGGAATATACAGTAAGTACATGGGAGGATATAAATAGAAATATCCCCAGACAAATTAAGAAGCGATATGTAAATAACACACAGCAAATTACCATATGTAAATGAAACAAAGTTGTCTTCTCATTCAAGCATACAGTGCCTATATCCTGCCTTAGTTCTACAACATATTGAGGTGTAACACTCGATTCTTCTGAATAATTCTGCAAGGTAATACAAAAATTACAGTTGTTGTTGAATTATGTGGTAAGGATTGGTCAACAACAGCTACTGACTGTACACACTCACAGACACAAATCCCAGAGCTGGCAGGGAGAATAGTGAGTTTTTGCAAATCGCTTCAGGCACATTGTACAGCACTATGTGTGTGGGAGTCAGGGAACGCCACAGTTACATTACCTCACCCTCCCTCGGCATCCCAGCATATCTCCCTCTATGTATCATTCCCTTCATCCTCCCTGTTTTAGGTATCAGCCCTTTGTTTGGATCAGGTGTGAGGATGCATATGAGGACAGCATGTACGGGGATTGTTATGAGTGTGTCTGCGAAGCACTTTCCTCTCACAGGGATCCACTTATTCTTTCGTCTAGCCTGTTGCGAAAGTGGGGCTCTTGCAAAATGGCACAAGTTTTATTCCATAACAATTAAGTGATGTGACCCAAGTATACATATCACGAAACAGATTGACATGTATAACAAGGCCTTTGACCTGAACATGCATTATTTGCAAACTAGTGTTGGCTGATAAGTTATGGTTGGCCAACTCCCTCATCAAAAGTCACATCTGGCTCCAGGAGCAAAACCTGACTAACGGAATGCCTAACTTTAGACTTCAGAACAGCAGTCCACAAACCAATGGGTGACATTATTGGCTGTGGATCAATGGGTGGAGTCTGTGGTACCTAAACCGGAAGATCAGGTTCAATCCCCAGCTCCTGCAGCCACATGTCCTTGGGCAAGACACTTAAACCTTAAGTTGCCCCCTCGGTGTATGGATGCGTATGAATTGGATTAGTTAATACTGATGGACACCGCCATCAGTGTGTGAAGGGGTACTGTAGGTATGACCTGCACTGTAAAAAAAGCTTTGAGTAGTAGCAACCTAGAAAAGCGCAGTACAAGCTCAAGTCAATCAATAAATCCCCTTTGAATTTAAAGTATTTGGCCTAATGCCAATCGAGAAGTAAGTAAAGGCTGATCCAGGTGAGTTTTAATAAATCAATATTACCTAGAATAAGACAAGTCAAAATTTGACACATTAACAGTGTATGATACCTTTGGTCAGCAACTTCAAATTGTTAACTGACTAGACTTTCACCTGTTAAAACAATCAATGTTGCCAGAGGCAACTGTCAGCTGTCAGTTACTGCAAATGTCCTTCTGCAAGAACCATGATGAACGGCTGAAATAAACCTTGACTGTACTCACTGCTTTCCAATGTCTCCACTCTGCCAAAGAAAAAAAACAAAAACAATTCTCTGTATCAATGCAGTCACGAGTGTCGTCCAATGTCCTCCCAAACCCAAGACAGGGAGAGGTCATTTCTGTAGCTGATGGCATCACATCAATCAGAAGACATTTAATATGTCAGATACTAATGACAGCAGTAGCTCTGACTGTAAGTATGTCGGACTGTGCAGCATGTCTCAACAACAGAGTGGAAAACACTGAAAATAAAGGGATAAATAAAGTACCATCTTCAACAAGTTCATTTTAAATAACAGATTAACTCTGTCTAAGAATAAATGATGATTAAGAATTTGAATCCCAACCAAAAACTTCTGAAACTTGATGAAGCAAGAAAACAGAATAATCATCAAACAAATATCTTTGTAATTCACGTAGTCAAAACCACACTAACTGAGACCAAGACATACCTGAGACCAGAGTGCTCTGAGACTGAGACATTTAGGGATCAAGACCGAGTCAAGACCAAGACCAAGACCAAGGCAGGGTGAGATCGAAACCATAAATATAACTGAAAAAAATGATCATCCAGTGTGCCACAGAAAAATAGCCAGTGGTGGTCATGACTGGACTTGATTTAGAAACCTGGAGTCTGCCCAGTCTGAGACTGAGACAAGAGCGAGTAAAAATGCTTTCAATTCCAAGACGAGACCTTCAAAAAAAGACTGATTCGAGTACTACAAACCTAATGGTGGAAATGAGCTTCTTATTCATTAAGCAGTAACCATTAAACATGGTTTTTCAGGAATACTTTTCAGGAGTTTATGTTTCTCTTTAAGAACTTTTGATGATCTCCTTACAGTCAGAGTAAACAATCTTTTACAAAATCAGGACTGAAAGCAAGAAAACCATACCAAATAGGCTTTTGTGGATTTTGGCGAGTACATTGGAAAGCCCTTGAGATAAAATCAGGTTACATCAATATTATGACTTCAACAACTTAGCTTTTTGAAGATAGTCACCACAACTGTCTATTTATTTATTATTATTATCATTCATTCACTGAACAGCAGTTGCTCTGGCCACTTTTTGCATATTTCTCTTTAATATCACCACAAATATATTTTTGTTTTTGTAAACGCTGCTGTATAGGATTGCTGCTAACGAAGTTTTGTTGTGTCCTTGTACACAAGGATAATAAAGATTCTATCTATAGACACACAGAAAGTGAATCTACTGCAAAGGTGAAGCAAATGATGCTTGAGGAAAACCCCAGTGCAGTTCAATGAAACAGACCCAGATTTTCTGAATAGTGGTGCAGAATCAAAGGCTGATATTATGCAAAGAGTTTCCAGTTATAACGGCTGGCACTTCACAGAGGATATCCTTGTATGGTCACAAGTAACTGTACATTTGTGAGGGTGGACTTCCTTTTTAATTGCTTCAAAAAAAATAAAAAATAAAAAATAAAAAAAATCTCCTCTAATGTGGATCCATCGCTGTATCCTATTTCTGGGTTTGCCAAACTCTTGCATAACTTTCAACACTGGCAGCAGGTACATTTAAAACTGAGGGTGCTTCAGGTGTCAAGCAGGGCCTGCCTGAAAGCTGTGTAGGAGGAAGAGAGGAAGAGAGAATGAGAGAGAGAGGAAAGGCGAGAAAGAGAGAGCAACTGAGCAAAAATTGGATATCTGACAGCCAGTCTGCATCACGACTACATGCTCGGCAGAGAAGGTGAATATGTGCTCCCTGTTTGACCATTGATCCATGACTGTTGGAAGTATCTGAGAGACAAGAAACAGGAAGCTCTAACCTCAATATGCTGTTGTATTTTTGTGTGTATGTGTGTGCGGATATATGATCAAAAGCATGTTTCTGAACAGTGATCTTTTTCTTTGCTGCTTCCCTTCCCTTCAGAAGCAGAGTACTGATGTCAAATGAATCTAAATCATTGGCTGACAGCTGCATCTTTATCATTTCTAGCATAACTTTAGCTTATCGAAACAACAACTGAACATTATGCCAAAACCAGGCAAGCAATTTAGCCACAAGCTGACAAGCTGCACTCATGTGCTTCACTCTCTTATACTGAAAGCTGGGGATCTAGTTCAGTGTTTTTACTCCAGTTACTGTGTGTTGCATGTGGGAATGTAGGGGTCATACAATAGTAGAAAGACCAATACTTTCAAAACACTGCTGACAATCGACCTGTTGTCCAGGGTTCATGCTAAATGTCAAACAAAAAGTCAACATCAGTTAACATCTTCAAGTTAAACTATTTATTTTGCCTAAAGCTCAGGCAACAGTCCATTTCAAGTTGATGATTGGTTTGAATTAGAAAAGAAAAAAAACAGATGCTAAGACTTAAATCAGTCCTAAACCAGGAGATATAAAGGATGACGGAGTATTTGAGTCAGGTTAAAAATTTCAAGATAAAATGTTTGACTTTATTCTCGGAAATGTTTGACTTTAATCACAAATCTCAGACTCCCACTTAATGAAGCCTTGATATTCCTTTGTAATAAAGCAAGATAGAAAACCCTATGAAGCTGCTGAATAATACCTCATGACAAGACAGATGCTTCGATGTGAGGATTTGCAAAGAGCAGGTTTTTGACAACCAAGGATGAGACATGTTTGACCTTTGAATGGTAATATGGGCCAAACCGAGCACAGTATTTCATTCAACTGGTTTAGAAGGATAACGTGTCAAGTTAGCGTCTCTAAACATTTGTGCTTTTTAAGTCGTAGAAAAAGCTACAGCAGCCGCAAAACCGATATTAAGACTTTGAATGGATACGTGACTCCAAAAATCCATTCTGGGACAACACTGAAATCTATACTGTAAAGGAAAAAAAGCCTGATTGTTGTTCCTCTCAAACTCTTTAACTGCATCATGATGTTCTTTTTTTATTAGGTTTTGCTCAGAAACATTTCTTCAGGACTGAAATCAGAGATCAGCCTCTGTTTTTTTTTCCAATGACAGACAATTCATGAAGTCATGAGGGATCCAGAGCCATGATCTGGAGGAACCTCTCTCTGCAAAATGAGCCATTCAGCCTCGCTTCCTTTAAACTAACTACAACATTGTCAAACGTGCTTCTTCTTCATTGTGACTATGTTTCCTGTTGTTATAGCTGTAAGCACCCGGTTTATCATGATGTATGTAAGGCCATTCATAGACAGCATTTAGCAACCAAGTTTTTGTCATCACTTTGCGTACAACAAATTCATTTATTCAAGATCTTTTCTGCTATCAGTTAGGTTCACTTAGGAGCTATGACTCCTCTGTTATTAGATATATGTAGGGCAGTGGCTTCTCTTTAATTTAGTCCTCGATGTTCTGCTGCTTAAACTGATGAGATTGAAAGCGACTCCTTTTAGCCGTGAGATACTGCAGAGCGAATAACAAACCAACAACAACAACAGCATGAGGGGACTGATATCAACACTGGAGCAATGACTTGGTCCTCACACCACAGTATTTCTTTCGAGGAATATGATGCTGAGATGTGACTGATTTAACTATAACCATCCCAGAGACTTGACGGACATTTTTTTTGACAGATGGCTGCCTCCACTCTTTATGTATGAGCTCATATCAATTTACACCACCGTGGAGAATGGAGAGTCAAATTTTAAAGGTCACTGCAACAGAATAAAGCCTCGCTATCTGGTGCTAGGTGCAAGGAAAGTCACTCTAAATACCACATGCCATTCAGAGCAACTAAAGAAAAATCCCCAAACGACCCTGATGGGATTTCTTTAAACTCATAAAAACAAGAAGATGTAATACTGTCTACAATTAAAACAATCTTTCTTAGGAATATTAGTGAGGTGATGCAACATCTCAAAGTTTGTCATGCAAACTTAGTTGTGCTTTTCACATTGATAAACTTTCAGCCTTGTCCATTTTAGTCAAATGCACACTCTACTTCCCCAAACCGTCCCCTAGACACACACACACACACACACACACACACACACACACACACACACACACACACACACACACACACACACACACACACACACACACACACACACACACACACACACACACACACACACACACACACACACACACACACACACACACACACACGCACACACACAGACATCTCCTCTGCTGTTTTTTTTTTCAGTCTCACCTCTCTCTCTTCCGCGGGCAGACGTTGTGGTTGCTCTCTCGCCTCCCACCCGAGGCGGCAAGAGCGTGGCGGGCCGGGTGGGCGCGGCATCAGAGCAGCCGGGCAGCAGGAAGTGCGGCGGCAGTGAACGGCGACAGCGGCTTTGGTCAAGGTCGACTGGCGTAGGAAGACGTTGAGGAGCTTTAGCAGCAACGGCAGGACCATGGTCCTCAGCGGAGGCTCACCACGGCGGGGTCAGGGTCAGGGCGGCCCCCCTGGAGTCCTTGACCGCCCGCCGCTTGAACCCAAGCTGAGACTTCTCTATGTTCTACACTGAAGAGTTGACGGAGTAGAAGCAGCCTGGAAGCTGTTGTGTAGCATGGACTGAGTCTCATGCCGGGAGATGATGTCACATATGATATGAAAGTGGGGGATCCTGCTATTCCCCTTATTCTTAGGTCTGTGTTCTTCGTTGTAAGCTTCTTCTCCTTAGGGCTCACAAATGCAGGGTGTCGCAGTGGTCTGGTAGTCTGCTAAACATCCAACAACTCAACAGCTTCCAGCCTGATGAGACTGAAACTCAGACTGCCTTCCATCTCAGCTGTGCCCATCCTTCTGCGTGGCTCTGATCAGTCCTCTGCTGGCACACAGTTCCATTTAACCATCGTCACTTTTGTTCCTAAAACATCTCAATGACTTTCTCTTCGACTGTCCCCCCTCCCAGCGCTGCTTCGACTGCGACTGCCTGGCGTTTAACTCCTCTGAATCATTGAACAAATCAGCAGGCAACAGAGTGTAAGAAGAGGAGGAGGAGGAGGAGGAGGAGGAGGAGGAGGAGGAGGAGGAGGAGGAGAAGGAAACAAGAGACCGAACACAGCAACAGGAGAGTCGGATTCCATTAGTTGTAGACGATGCCATTCAGCTGCTGCTTGTATTACTACTACTACTACTACTCGGAAAAAAGGATGCTAGAGAGAGAGAGTGAGAGAGAGGGAGAGAGAGAGAGAGAGAGAGAGAGAGAGAGAGAGAGAGAGAGAGAGAGAGAGAGAGAATTGAGAGGGGACTAGAGGAAAGTGTAAGTGTTTCAGTCAGAGAGAAAAAAAAAACATCTGCACAAAAGAGAAGCTCTGCTGAGGATGAGCTGAGAGAAGAGAAAGAGAGAGAGAGAGAGAGAGAGAGAGAGAGAAAGAGATGGATGGAGGCATGAGCACAGGCAATGTAACTGTTACAAGAACTGTTATGTTGCTTTTTTCGTTACTGGGCACACCTTCCATTATTATATAATCAAGTGCAACAATGTAAAAAACTGTGGGATGGAACGTGATCACGCTGAATCAAAATCTGTCGACACCAAATCAACACAACTCAAACCTTTACGTGTGATAATGTATTCATTTGTATCCTTTGAGACAGATACTTGGTCTTACATCACAGTGCAAACAGGAAAAAAAGTCAATATTTGGGGACTCATAATTCTTCTTTTTTGTACTCATTAGTGCTGGGCAAGATCATGTTTTGTTGCTTTTTGCGTTAACACTATATACTATACTAAATCAAAATAACAGGGGACGGGGATGTGTTTATCATCAAATTAACCAAGCCTTAGCTGAGACACTGTGTCACTCCCACAGCCGGCTTCTTTTAATTACCACGGACAGAAGACAAGCGAGACATCAGTTGAAAGTTCCTGCAGGTAGGCCTGTTGTAATGGAGATACAAATCCATGCTGCGCTGCGAGTCAAGAGGCGAGTCAAGCCATTCCAGCACACAGCCTACGTTAAAGACCCAGACAGAGACTGGGCACCCCCCACTTAATGTTGCTGTTACACTGTACCTTGGAAGCGGGAGAACATTGACAATGATCTCTGTGCCACAGTTCACTTTCAGTGTAAACACTGACATGAGGAGGGGGCGGAGCTGTTTGGTCAGTGAGCGTGTGAGACCGCCGGCTCTACTCAGTGTGAACTCAATCAGAACCTTCGTCTGTCACAAGTTACAATTCAAGCAAACCTGTTAATTTAAACCGGTGATGACAGGATGTCCAAACTCCATGTTGTGGCAAAACCAGGTTCAACCAGTATTCATACTGTCCCTTAAAAAGCAACTTAAGTGTGTATTGTGGTTCATGAAGAAGCCTCATATAACCTCAATATTACCCTCAATCTATAAGTACAACAATATAAGCGGACAGACAGTGACGGATCCAGGGTTAGGAAGAGAATAAGAAGGTCTTATCCACTGCAAGACTTGGCTGTTCATTGGGGTGGAATTGGGCAGCCAATATTAACGCGTTATCCCCCAGATCAGTGGCTCTGCCTGGGCAACACAGCTGTACAGGACCTCAAACAGAAAACGGCTGATTTGTGGTAGATGTCAGCGTTGATATGGAGAGTGGACGTGTGTGCGTGTCTGTGTGACTGTGTGCGTTTGTGTGTGTGTGTGTGTGTGTGTTGAGGAGTGGGCTGTTGCTTCCAGGGAATTTCTCAGCCCTTTATAAATTGCTGTGACAGTTACCCATGCTGCCCTCTGTTTGTGTACATGTGTGTAATCTACATGTGTAAGAGTGTGTACGCAACACGACCATGGTGACAGGTGAGAGGGGACATGTAGTGTGTAGGCCTACTTTAGCTGACACACACACACAAACACACACACACACACACACACGCGCACACATTGCTTGTAAAGGTCACAGAGCAGTTAGCTGCTGCTTGGCACTGGCACCTACAGGCTACAAAGGCTCATTATTCTCTGCTAGAATCCCAAAATAGGCTCAGGAAGATGTTTGTACCACCAATGCGGACCCTCTAAGGCAGTGCACAAATTTCTCCTCCTCTGGATATCACGCCGTGTTATAATCGCAGCCTTTCCTAAATCAATCATAGTGTGTTTGATAGTAAGAGCGTGTTGTGGGCTAGTACACCACCTGAATGAAAAATCCTACACTTGAACTTCACTCTCAAAGTGTTAAATGCAAGAAAAAAAATACATAATGTCTGCCTTGAGTGGGCCTAAAATCTTCCAAATCAAGTATCATCTTGCAAGGATTTTGTTGACTGCAAATTCATAATAATTAGATCATTATCATAAATGACGATTGTGAATAGAGTTGGTATCCACATTGGCTCAGAACATCAGGGGGCACCGTGTTGCTTTCCGACAAGGTGAATAAGGTCTGAATAAAGTCCTGGGGATTATGATTTCCCCCCCCCAAAAGTTCCCTTCCAAAAGAGAGGTACTTTCTGAAGGTACAGCACCGATGGGGTGGGAAATGCAGTGCTGTAAAGTAATGTAGAGAGAGAGAGAGAGACAGAGAGAGAGTATGTGTGAGAGGGAGAGAGAGAGAGAGGGAGAGAGAGAGAGAGAGGGAGAGGGAGAGAGACAGAGAGAGAGAGAGAGAGAGAGAGAGAGAAAGAGAGAGAGACAGAGAGAAGAGAGAGTGTGTGTGTGAGAGGGAGAGAGAGAGAGGGAGAGAGAGAGAGGGAGAGAGACAGAGGCAGAGAGAGAGAGAGGGAGAGAGAGAGTGTGTGTGTGTGAGAGGGAGAGAGAGAGAGAGAGACAGAGAGAGAGTGTGTGTGAGAGGGAGAGAGAGAGAGAGAGGGAGAGAGAGAGAGAGAGGGAGAGAGAGTGAGAGAGAAAGGAGAGTGTATGTGCAACAGCAGCTTCATAATTAGGACCCAGCTGGTTTAGTGATAAATTTAACTGATTGTGGTTTTGATGGGCTGCTACTGCTGTTTATAGGTTCTGCACCTGGGCATGGCACAGCATGGCCACAAAACACACACACACACACACACACACACACACACACACACACACACACACACACACACACACACACACCCACCTCTTTTAAACTACTGGGCCTTACTAAGAAACAGATGCTGAATAGCTCTTTGTACTTATTGAGTTCAACAGCACCTTATTCTTCACAAACACAAAAATGTGTCACAAATTGCATTCTGATTGCATTTTTCTGGCAGGTTGATTTATCACCACCTAGTTGACAGACAGATTACTGGTGACTGGCAGGTTGTTTGAATCATTAAATCAGAGGTCTTGTGGGCTCCTCTGTGGTCTTCTTCTAAATGGACAAACAGTTTTAAAGGCCGGCTGTGAAGCTTTCTCTGCCTGCCCTCTCTGTCAGCATAGCTTGTGACTCCAGGGGTAAATAATGCTGTGAGTTTTCTAAGCCAGAGCGCCACACACATAAACACACACACACGTGCGCTCGTGCTCACACGTGTCACCACATGACCACCTGACACAGCGCCACATCCCTGACTACAGCTGCACCAGGGAAGAAAAGATCGAAAAAAAAAAAAAAAAAATTAGAGAGGAGAGTGGATGAGGGAGCAAATGAGGAGGACTTGAGCACGGCTGGTTCTTTACATATGGGGGATAGGTTGCCTGGATACAGCGGAGTGAAACTCCAAATCTAAATTTAAACCTGTAGAGGAGGAGAGAGAAAAGCCGGTGTTCGGTGAGATGAAAGCGTGAGAGAGGACAATGGAGAGATGAAAAATGGGGAGAGAAGAGAGCAAGTGGGTGATGCAAAAAAAAAAAAGGGTGGAAGGGGCGTGTGACTTGGAGATGATAGCACTAAAAGTAAAGTGGAGAATATGATAACATGAATACAAAACCTGAATAAGACAGACAGCGAGATGGAAAGAGAGAGACAGGAAGAGGTTAATGGTTAACAAGTAAGGCTCTTACAGCTAAGCCCCTCATCAAACATGAAGTGTCATCACAGGGAGCAGACGAAAGGAGAAAAAAAAAATCCTTCTCCTTTTCACATAATCGTCTGTGTGTACATGTTAGTGTGTGATCAGTGCGTGTGTAAATGCATCTCTACATGTTTTTAGTTCCAGCTTCATACAGAGAGAGGCTAATTACACAGAGCATGTAACTGGAAAGACTCATTACACAGAAACCGTCTTGAAAAAAGGGCTAACTTTTTAAATTATGTTGCACACACACACACAATGCTATTTTCCCACAAGACTATCATGGTTAACAGACACGATCAAAACACATGCAAACTTTGCCCCGGGCAAGATGCTTGTTGTTGCAGAGCGACAAATCAATAGTGGCATTGATAAATGGCAGCGGTTTCCAATGAAGTAGCAGTAGTAATGATGTAGCAGCGAGCTGTGCTGGGATTGTTTCTATCTGGGAGTCAGCAGCTCCCCTCCCTGGCCGAGAAATCACAACACAGCATGAAGCTGACTCACTGAGAGGAGTGGAGAAGCTGACGATGTACTGCACGGTGCTCCTCTTTCTCGCTCTGCCTTTGTCTTATTGCCTTGCTGCTCATTCATTTTCTTCACATGCCTATCTGTGTTCAGGTGGCTCATTTCATCTATCATTAGCCAAACTCTCTCTGACTCCCCTCTGGTAGTCAGTGATACACCGAGTGAACGGCCACTTGCAGAGCAAAAGGCTGACTCAAAGGGGAAGTATAAACTCTCTGAATTGCTTGTTCTACCATGATGTGTTGGCTCAGTAAATGACAGCAGGTCTACATGTGTTCTTGGCAGATGTCCTCCCGATGTCTTACTTTCAGGCCTTTTGAACCCGCTTCTTTGAAAAAAGGTCATTCTCACAGGTATCACATGAGCTATCACGCTAATGGAAGAGCACTTAAGATAGATTGCCCTTAAGGGAAATAACAAGTGGAGCTTGATGATGGCTTGTTTAAAATGACTGATGAAAAGGAATGTCTTTAAAAATCATAGAAGCTTCTCCTAGCTCGACTGGGAGATCCCCAAAACACATTACAATCTATCACAGAAAATGTTTCAGCACTTTTGATTAACACCGCCTGTACTACTCGAGAGTCATGTCAGGACATTGGTCTTCATATTCAGCGTGTAATTGTTTTTAGAACATCTTCATGCAGTATTTTAGGTTTATGAGAGTTTGTAAAGTCTTTCAGGTCCTGTATGCATGAGTGCTTTCTTGGATATACAGTACAAGTCGATTTAGTGAAGATCAGAGTATAACTTCTTATATTTTCATCATGAGTGATTGCGATGGATGTCAAGTCCAACCTTGCCCAGATTTATCATTGAATTGAGTTCAGTTATTCATTTTGAAGCTTCAATATTCTTGTCAGTGCCACACTAAACTCCTGTATCAACCCACTTGAGTTCCATGTTTACCTTTAGGCCAATGTTGTCACAGTTTTCCACATGGGCCAGGTGTCTGCCTGACAGCAAAACATTTACAGCTGCATACCTTCTCATGGTTTCGAGATAAAGGAAGAATGTATGAGAAATACAGATAGCAGAAATCAAGTATATCCTCTGTAAATATCTCTCTCAGTCTTGACTGTCTACAATGAGTGTGACATGTGAGTCCCACTGTCTGTGATGTTGTCTGAGCCGTATCTACATCCATGTTTACATGGACAGAAGGGCCGGCGCATCCCCTTGTGTAGGCTATAAAACTTTTTTTAAGTGAGGGACTAGAGAAAAGAAGAATACCATACATAGTCACAAAAGCGTTTTTAGATCACGTTCAATCCGTTTAAATTTACATGCAATGTGAAGCTACGAGTAAACTAGCTACCATTAGCCTGCTAACACAACAAAGCAGCTCGAGACGAGGAGAATTTTGTCCGCCGCTTGTGCTTAGCGCTTTGTCATGGTGCATTCGAATTTGATAACTCTTTTGTGCAAACGTGAGGGAAGAGGGGTTGGAGTTGTTTTGATGCCGGAGAGCTGACGATCCAGTATGGAGGAGGTGTCGCCAAACAGCAGTTTGTTTTGGTTTCATGCTGGTGCTCAAGGGCGACATCTACTGGATCAAAAAAAATTGCACGTTCTTCCTTTAAGTCCTGTCCTTTGTGACTTGATCAAGATGTGAGGTTTTGCCCATTAGAAAATTGGATCCATGTAATTAAAGAAACAAGCCGAGCTAACCTCAGCAGTTCATCTTAAATTTTTCTCCTGTTGGTTGTATCTGCAGAAGAGAAGGGAATATACTTAATTTGACGTTTTCTGCAGTTTCACTTCCAGCTTTGTCTGGTTTACGGAGGAATCCTGCAGATACATTGTCTACCAATAAAGACCGTGCTAACAGTCAACAATGAAGTGTCATTTTCAACTTTCTTAACATGCAAATGCTGTCATGCGTTTCTGTTTGCACAATGAAGCTGCTAAAAACTGGAGCAGACATTTGATCAAATTGGAGACTGCTTGACCGATGACTAGAATTTAAAGCCAAGAGACCAAGTAATCTTGGACGGAGCTAAGAAAAAAACCTCTTAGCATTCAGCTCAGTGTCAGTCCTCTGTTGTCTTTAAATGTTTTGCATACAGCCCCTTGCTGAATGGATTTTGCTTAACCAAAACACTCGCTAATAGACAAAATATACTGAGGAAATAAGGTCATAGAGGCCCTTCTCAGCTATCTTGTTTAGCTATTAGAATAGAGCATGCCTCCAGGACATCTCTGGAAACACCCCCAAGGTCCTCTAATCTTCAGGACTTGCGTCAGAGTGTATTTATGGTTGGACTGACCTTTTGAGGAACCCAACTGATGACTTCACAAAAACATATTTTTGAAACCCAACGGTTGATTAAGAACAAATAAATCAGTGTGGTTTACTTTCAAACCAAAGTGAAGAGAAATGACTTTGCAAGCCAAACTTTGAGCCCCACATTCACAAGAGACATGAGCTCTGAATTTATAGAGGTGTAAATATGGATGCAACATAAACAGGCTGGCTTATTTAAAACAAAAAAGTGTATTTTGGGTTTAGTCCAGCATTGTGTCAAGATAACAAAGATAATGAAAACCTCCTACAGCACTATAAAGTCAAACAATGAATTAAGATAAGATAGGATAAGATAATATAAGCCTTTATTTATACCACAACTGAGAAATGTACAGCAGCAAAGAGCCAAAAACAGAGCACATGGTTCACAATTAGATTATTTAGGAGCCAAAAACAGAGGAACAGTTTGGAGAAAATTAAAATCTAAATTTGTAAATAAGTTATTCCAACTTCCTTCTTATTGTCTCATATGAGTTAGGGAAAAGACCACACTGCCAATCCCCATGCTCACTGTGACTTTTACCCCCTCTTTATCATAGATAAAGTTAATATGGCAGAACAAGGCAAAGTTTCCAAAAATCACTCCAACCAGGAAAAGATGCGACAACTGAAAGACGGAGGGGGATTTGCTTAAAACACAACAGAGCCAATCACACTATTGATATCAACTAGTGAAATCTTAAAATAAAACCGACCTAGCAAGACTCATCAATAGTTCCAAAAGCGGAGCTGACAGGAATCGGATCCGTTTGGATTGATGGAACCTTTTCCTTAAGGGATTATTTCTGAGTAGTAAACTTCTCTAAACATCTGAGTGACTTTTAGGTATCTATTGATCTGTGTTGTGTGATTTTTCTTGAGGCTTGTAGTTGGAGTTATGTTTTCTTTGTAAATCAATAAGTTCTTCAAATTGTTAAGATGTATCAATAAGTTATTCAATGCCTGTTCTGGAGCCTTTCACATCCATGACAGGTCAAGTCCACTTTCAATTATCTTGAATTTAGAACTTAAGTCTCTAAACTAATTCTATTAATTTGCAATAATATATTAAAATACAAAGACATACATCATTTAAACAAATCAAAAGAGGGAATACAATAGAACACAGAGGCAGTGTTTTTGGAGTTTATGAATAAGTCAGAAGAAATGAGGAGGAGGATCCTGAGAATATGTTGAAAATAATTACGGATTTGTTTTGTGCACAAACGCCAGTCAGATCTTCCAAGTTCAGAAACAGTAAGAGCTACTTTTGTGAGGCCAGGTGTTCAGTTCAGCAGGTTATCTATGATTGTGACTGTTCAATAAGTGATTGAAGTTAACAAATGTTGTTGCGTCAGTTTGTGCACCCCATGTACAAAGGCTAGAATTCTCGAAGCTTGGGTTCAAATCCAGCCTGTGGTTCCTTTCCCAAAATGTAATTCCTCACTTTCTCTCTCACCCTTATTTCTGACACCATCCACTGTCCTGTCTTTCAAAGAAAATCATAAAAAAAGACCCCCACCCCACCCCACAAAGAAATCAAGATAAAAAAGAAAGATGTTCAACAGAGAAGACCTACAAAACGTCACTTTACTTCTACCTGTCTTTCATTGAAATGCATAACACTGCATGAAGACAACAATTAGACACTGATTATTAAACGGGACAGTTGGATGATAAATTGTTCATCTTGCAGGCTTTCCTTTCATAATGGCCTATAGCACTAAGCAGATGGTAGGACAGGTGTTAAATGTACATTACAGAGTGGGGGACCCATTAGTGTTTCTTCAAGCTTACGGCACTGTTGGTTTTTCAGTGAAAAGAGGCCAATTGTTAAAGCCTATGATACAAAAGGGGAAAACTTTCACCTCTTATTTCAATTTATTTTTCCATAAAAAGCCATTTTCAACCAAGCAAAACCCTGAGTAAGATGAAGGACAACTTTTCTAACCCACCACCAGAGAAAAGAGTATGGCTGACTCTGATACAAGGACAACCTTAAAGAGTCATTAGATATGATGTCGACGTGGCCGCCGCCTTGTAGGCAACCTCCCCGGGTTATGCCAGTGTCACAACTACACATGAAGTTGATGGAGGGACTGTGTTGCACCTGCAATGAAATCGTCCATCATGGACTGCGGGTAAATAACCCCCCACCAATGTTCACAGGTATGTGCTGAAGGAGGAATGTGAAGGGCACGGCATGACTTCTGCAGGTATAGCTGTACCTTCACATCACATGACACACAACATAGAGTAACGCACACTCAACTTCAGAACCCAACCCATGTGCACTAATTAAACAGCTATAAAATATTCATTCTCCCATTTGGTATTTAGGTTTTGATTAAAATGAATGGTTCTCTGGGTGTTTCTAAGAGGTGACATTAAAGTGGTTCCAAAAGATAAGAAAAACTTTCTGCACAAAAGCCCCGAGCTCTGGCAGCAACCACTGAGAACATGTTGTGCACCTCTGTAAGGAAAAACACTGAGAGCAGACAACGTGGAAACAAGTCTCAAAATTACAGCACAGTACTGTGTCTGGTTTGTTCTTTATTTCTGTCTATGTGAGGATAAGAGAAGACCAAGTGGAGAATGGCAATGTACAATAAATACTTCAAATTATTAGACATTCTTCCACAAGAATTACCTTCATTTGTCATTTGGTGTTTCGGTAATGGCGATGTAAAGTGTTGTGTGTAGCACAATGCAAAAGCAAGCAAAATGTCCATTTGTGACATCTCTATCAGGAGACTTCTTGCTGGCCTCAATAAAATATCCATTATCAAAGTTTTTTTCTTTTAACAACTAGTGGTGTGAAGAGGATAGCCAGCACATTACCAATAATGAAAATGCAAGTACTAACCTTTACTGTATGCAATGGTGTACACATACATTTAGAAAAAAAAAAACGGAAAAAGCAACAGATTCCGCTATATGCTAAAATGACAATATTTGCCTTTAATGATATCACACTATCAACAAAAGAGCGGAGAAGCACATACTGATGAACAGGAAACGTAGTGAAGCAGTTTAATTACATGCATGGGGATCGTAACATTAAGTCTATGCACTGACTCTAGTCACAGGATAATACGTCACCACAAACGTCAATCAACAAACATTGACCGTTAGTGTCTGCTTTCTAAGTCTAATGTTGTTGAACAGTATAAGGATATAATAAAATGTATAAATACCAGAGTTATTCAGTCAGGATAAGCAACACCATTGATGCACTTTGTGGCCTGTCCTATTGTGCAACCTTAGATACAAAAAGTGTAAAGTAACACAAACGAAGACCAGTTCTTTGATGTTAGTCAAGGTGAGCTGCCATGTTTCAAGAAGTTTTGTGAAGAATGAGTAGAAAACGAAATAGTATTTGAAACCTGCCTGAGGGTACCAGGTCATTCTTGGAACAGACTCGGCAAACTTCAAATGGTTGATGTCATACAGTCAGTGTGTGGATGTTAAAAAAGGAGCTGTTTGATCCCAATGTTCTCGACGGCACTTTGTTGGAAACATACATCAGCCGAAGCACTTCTGTGGCAAGAGTTCATGCAATATGAAACATTTCATATAAGACATGCGTTTAGTTTGCTGAGCAGAGTTTGAAAGAAAGAAAGAGGAGGAGGAGGAGGAGGAGGAAGAGGTTAGAGACAGAAGGCGCTCATTTGCCTTTTACTTTGGGAGGTCACTGAATTACAAAAACCTCCATCCAACCTCCAAGCAATGTCTTACACCCCCCCCCACACACACACACACACACACACACACACACACACTTTCTCTCTCTCTATGAATCTGCATGTTAGCATATGCACAAGTACACACACATCCAGAAAGAGTCTGGAAAGCAATGATTCATCCAAATTTATATTCACTTTTATGGCCCCGAAGGGAACTGGACAGCCTTTATTAGAGACCGGAAAAACACAACAAATACGTAAGTCATGTCACGACCGCTCGCTTATTATTCTGATGAATTGCCCAAATAAGAACTAAGAGAACATTGTGAGTGTATGTCTGTGTGTGTGTTTGTGTGTGTGTGTGTGTGTGTGTGTGATGTCTCATAAATATTCCTTCATAGAAAAAAGAAAAGAAAAAGTTGGACAGCGTAGAGGATACCGTTGAGATGGTAGCACTGTTCAAGTGTCAGTCTGAGATGCACATTCGTCGCAGGATGACACATAACTCCTGTTAGGCATTTCCAGCAAGTGGGCGGAGGGCTTTTTAGCAGAGTGTTTGTCCCTGGCTATTGCACTGTGTCTCATCATATGATGTAAACATGAATTGATAAGTTAGATGAAACATAAAAGTGGATGCGCAGTGGTCGGCTCAGCTGTCTACTCCGTGCAGCTCATGCTGTATGTCACCTATCGGCTCCAAAGTTGAACTGAATGCTACACACAGACACAAACAAATGTTTTTTTTTTTTTGTTGTTTTTTTTTAACTTGATTACCTCCCTGGAAGTCAGTGACTCTTCCATCTAGATGTATTTTTTTTTTTGCTTGGAGGAGAAACTACTCAATCATAAAGATAGTAATTTAGTAGTTTTTCAATCTTGATGCCCAACTAAAGTCATATAACTTCAAAAATTGTAGACACTTTTTCACTGTGCAAAAAAAAATAATGATATATTTACTTGACACATTTCCATACGCAGCAGCCATGATTCATGGCTAATATCTAGCCGAGCCTGACGTGCCTCGATATCATCCTATGGGGCACCTCTCAGTGATGGATAGCCCCGCCCCCGTTTGAGCCATTTGTCGCTTTGATGAATGGGTATGGAACGACTGGCAGCCGCAGCAGCGAATCTGAGTTGTGTCTCTGAGGGTGATAAACGGCCGCAGCGGAGACGCTCCTTTATATGACGGAGACCTTGGCGAACAAACTCTCCCCGAGGATTCAGAAACTGACGTCTGCTTTCCAGAACCCGCCCCGAGCTCATCCAAGAGCTCCGTCCATCTATCAGGAGAGACACCCCTCTTTCTCTCTCTCCCTGGGCATGGCAGGTTAACAAGTGACCTGCTGGCAGACACAGAGGCCAATCCTGAAACAAGGAATACTCCCTGTGAAATATGTGGTGATGTGCCTTAAAGGACAGACCCATTTTAATCAGCCCTTAAGAGCAGTGTAGGAAACTTAGTAAAAATAAAGAATGCAGTTGCATTCATAGCTGAATTTATCTTTGAAATCATTGCCAGAATTTTTGCTATGGCACCCTGAAGTGGCCTACAGTATAAAACAGATTTTGGATGGACATGCTAGGCAATAAATTCATTTACAGCTTCCCACATCATGACAGTGTACATGAAATGCTGCTGAGTGTCTGGGGGGGTTGTAATGATTGCCTGGTAAAAAATATAATTAAAAAAAAAATCCCCTTTTTTTTAAAAAGGTAAAACACTTTAATCCTAACTTATTCTATTCAAATATATTTACATTTTTTGTGTAACCCTTTTTTATCTTCTTACTTTGTTGCAGTGATTTTCTCCCTTGTCACACACACACACGCACGCACGCACACACACACACACACACACACACACACACACACACACACACACACACACACACACACACACACATACACACACAAACACACGAAGACACACACACCCCTCTAGAGTCTACTCTAGACTATTACTACACACACTAGCTTGTTGTTACTCTTTCCACAAAATGTTCTGCTCTGTTGTCTTTCTTCATTGGCAGTATTTTTTTAATAAAGTAGATCATAATAAAACCATAACTTTTTTTTTTGACTTGACAAATTCATTTTTTTTTAACCAAGAGTAACTGAGCTGCATGTTGGTAGGCTTCATGATAACATGGTGCATGGAACATGAAAACCAATATTGGTAATGTCAATGACTCACTTTTTTACTGCTTTAGCTCTTAACAAAATAATGGGATAAGTGCGCTGACATTATAAAAGCAGATCTCCTGCTGCAATCAGTGCATCAATAAAGTGTGTGTGTGATTCATGTCATTTGTGTGTGATTGCCAGTAGATCTTTGTCGTGACAGATTTGTGATTGGTAGAAAGAGAGGAGATTATTGGCTCATTGATCACTGAGTAGGTCCCTTCTCTTTGACAGACAATATAAATAAATAAAAACTTCAGATATATCAATGGCTCCTCATGCTCTATGATGGGGATCCTGCAGGGACCCCTTCCATCAGGACAGAACTTTTTCCATCACAGAAAGAAGGGGGGAAAACTCCAAACGACTTTGTAGTGACTTGAAGAGACCATTCCCTCTGAGGGGAAACGAGTCCAACCATTCACCCTTTATCCAAATCTCAAAAAAATCATTGAGGGATTCACATTCAATGATGTCGATACAACAGCCAGCAGATTTTGCCACAGAAAAAGCCCACCCATAAACAGCATAACAGAGGCTCCAGATCCCCTGACAGTGCGGTTCAAGCGCTGTTGTTTTTAAAAAAGATCTACCTCTAACTCACAAACAGAAAGCACCTCCAGCATAAATCCCGTAGAACCTCAGATGACTGCAAAAAAAAAAAAAAAGCCACAGCTCTCGCATCATGCTGGGGCAAACTGCTGACCGGGACGTGATGCAAAAGCAGACATTGAGAGTTGAAGCTGTTAGGTAAAACAGTGGACAAAAGACATAATGAAAACGTTAAATATTTGTTAAGAATTCTGCGTATAGCAGCGCTGAAACAAATAACAAGAAATTGACTCTGAAAAACATGTCCCTTGATATATAAATGGAGAGAAACAATTCAACAGATATAAACGAGGGGGAACTCAAAACTATTTGAAAAAAGATGGTCAAGGAAATGAACTTAAACCTTGGGATTATGGTTGTCTACAATAGGGCAGACAGTCACTTTTTCTTCTCTTTTAATATAATTCTTCTTAGTTATTTATCTGTTTATTCAACCCTCCTTTTCCCCCTCTTTGTTTCTTTTTTTAATTTTCTTCATCTCCCTCTTCTTTCATTTTGTATAACTCATTCATTTGTTTGTCCTTCCTTAGCTGTAAAACATCGAAGAGAAATCTGAGAAAACCTTGATGGAGGGAAAGTTCAGGAATTAATGGAATACAGATCCAAACTATCTCAGTTTGATTTCAATAGACTTTAAACAACTGTAAAACATGTGTCTGTATTATAAGTGTTATTTTGACTTAAGTTCTGTTATTTTCTTTAGTATGTCCACATATCAACCTCTCTTAAAAATGTAAAATATCATCTTTATGTAGAGTATAAAATATGTGTACTGTAAGTCAAGACATGATGGCAATAAAAAGTATTTTAAAAAAGAAAGAAAGTTGAAGCAGATGAAGTGAATCCTGCAGAGAGCTCAAACACCAATACAAGTCTCTTATATACTGTGGAGCCTAGATTATAGCACACAGAGCTCATTAAAAACTTTTTTAAACTGTCTGCCTTACAACTTAAGGGTAACAGGTGTCATAATAAATGGAATAAAAGGGGACTGTGAGGCAATTTTTTTGAGTTACGAGGTGCAGTGAAGCACTAATTGTGTTCTGCATGGCTCTCTTTGGGGAAAGATTTGGTCTGCATTGGAGAGTGAGAGAAACCCAAACAGGGAAACTGCTAGTGCATGCAGATGGATTAGACCACAGGAAGAACTATCAGTCCTGAATATAACTTTCACACATACACACACCCGGTACTAACCTATAGGGATAACCCAAGGATAAGGGAGAGGGAGGAGGAACAAAGTTACAATGTGGACTCCCACAATGCACTGCCAGACTTGCACTATCGACCAAGTTGGAGTGAATCAGGCTGCAGCAGCAGAGGATGTAGACCGTTTTCCCCCCTTTATCATCTCTATGTCACTAAAGCTGGCAGGTAAAAAAAGATGGAGAGACGCACAGAGTGAAGAGCGTCATCTCCACAAAGGTACAAAGTCAGTCAGACTCGCTCAGACGGAGAGAGGAGGAGAGCGGAGCCACTGAATGCAAAATAAAGAGTGCTGTATTCCATATGCTTTTAATGCTGGATACACTTTGTTGGCTTTATTTTGTTCACTTTATTTGAAGTTACTTGTGTCTCCCAAATGAGTTAATGAACTGTTGATACAAATTATACAAAGCCCATACCCTGACACATGACTACAGATAAAGGCAGAGGTATAACTCCTAAAAAGGCTCAAGTGGATGTCCAATCAGTGACAAGTCATGTATTCAATTAAAACCATACATAACACACAAAGCGCTGTACTGCCAGATAAACTTTATAAGAGACCGTTTTTAATGTTGGTAGTGTAGCTTCATAGCAAGTCCACAATTTAAGCCACTAGAAACCCATGTTTACTTGGGATGTGGTTCTTCCATGAAACCATCTTCATAAAATGACAACACCTTTGAGACTAAAAACTTACCTCAGATTGACAGAAATACGATTTAAAAGCTGAGAAGGATACCGTTGAATTTTTGCGACGTTTTTTTAACAGTTGCCTCCTATGACGACGGGCTCATCGGTATGACCATCTGTGACACCCTGGCCATTACAATCTGGAGACCCATCCTCTGATGATAATTCAGCCTCTGCAGGCAACAGGCAATAATATTTTAATCAGTAAATTTGTAGAGAGAGTCAGGCATCTGAGGCGAAAGATTAGTTACAGTTGTGTACAGACTGACTGTTGGCAGCACTTATTCACGGATGTCCACATATTTATCTAAAAAAAAAAAAACAGAATTATCTTCGGACTTTAGTCAATTTGTTCATAGTTGAAAGCAATCTGCTCTCTATTTTGAAAATATATTCAGCACACATCTGAACTTTCACAAACGTGACTGGTCAATTATATTGCTATGATGAACAAGACAGGACATCTTCAAAATCAAAGATCTTGTCCTTTGCATCCAGATTCTACCCTCGTTTCAAAATCTGTCTTCATAGAGATTAAAGGCGTATTATAGCTTGGTGCTTTACATTCCTAGCTTGACTGTCATATCCACTGCTCATAATAACACATTACCCAACAAACAAAGTAACTGGTTAAGATCCGGGGTCGTTTTTGATAATGCTACAACAAACACAGAGGACAAGACAATGGAGCAAGTCTTTATGGTAAGAAATGAAAAGGGGGGCTCATTATGATGTGCCTTACTTATAGAAAGCAAAATTCTTCTGTACATTAAATACAAAGCACGTATAGCAATCAGACAGTGATCTCATCGGCCAGACCGCATCTGGTGGCAGTCTGGTTCGTTCTGTGATGGGATCTTGGCTTCAGTCAGCTAGGTGTAAACATAATTCCGACAGCTTGTTCAACATTTGACTAAATTACAGCATCTGCCCACAAGGTAAAAAAACAGCAGTTCATCACTTCTAACTTTGGCATCAACTCTGCCTACACGCACAATTTGCATACACAGGACTATAATGAGGACAAAATTTGAGGAAAGTATATAATTAATAGCAGGTGTACAGTACTGCAAGAGCCATATCATTATCTAGATAACATACCCTTGTGCAGGCCGCTTTTTAAACGCCAGGTGTGAACATTGTAGGAGAGATGCACAGGGAGGACTTCAAATAATGAAAATGAGGTGTGAAAAGAATCTGGAGAAAGTGCCAACTCTCTCTCACGTCTCTCTTGGCGTGGTGTAATGACAGAGGAGGAGTCGTGACTGCTGGCTCATCATTATTAAAACGCTCCACATTCTCATTCTCAGTTTGAACCTGGATTCATCGGGACTAATAGGCAAAGATGTTTGACACGTCAGAGTCAGTTAGGGCAAGTAACTGGGCGTGTGTGTGTAAATGAGAAAGACAGCGAGGAAGAGAAAGAGCTGCCAAGGACAAGTTATCATCAGAACAACGTGGGAGGCTGCTAGACCGACTATTGATTGGATCCTGAGGGGAGGGTCACGACAGCTTTAGTTGCATGTGGGTTCTATTACGTGTAAATGTGAGGGAGTCCGTGAAGAAGCTCAGGATAGACTTCATATACTAACCTGTGTAAGTCTGTACTATCTGTTTTGTCTGCCACCTTCATGGCAAGGATCATAGGAGAGTGAATGAAGATCATAGGAGAGTGAATGAAGATCATAGGAGAGTGAATGAAATTCTGGGTGCAAATGAGAGTGTTGGTAGAATGACTGTGCGACTGTAAGGCCACCAGGTCTGTGTGTGTGTGTGTGTGTGTGTGTGTGTGTGTGTGTGTGTGTGTGTGTGTGTGTGTGTGTGTGTGTGTGTGTGTGTGTGTGTGTGTGTGTGTGTGTGTGTGTGTGTTTGGTTGTTAAGCACCTTCCCTGTCTCCCTATCAACACCTTAACTCTCCCATTTGGTGGAGGCTTTAGCTGAAAAGACTGTAAGAAGCCAGTTGCTGTCAGTTTACACACACACACACACACACACACACACACACACACACACACACACACACACACACACACACACACACACACACACACACACACACACACACACACACACACACACACACACACACACACACACAGAGCTGCTAAATAAAATAGCAGATATATGAGACACCACTGAGCTGTGCAACATCATCATCATCTACACACACACACACACAAACATGAACACCCACACACCTCAAACCCCAGGCAGAGACGCACACTAAGACACACACAGGCTGTGATGAGGTACCTGTCAGGTAATGAAATCATGTAGATGGTTTCTTCCACTACCTGTCTGGTTTAATCAACCTGCATTAGCATTTTGTATGAGACAGCTGTTTGCAACACAACAAATTAAACGATTGTCAGTGTACACATTTAAAGTACGAGTGAGGTCCAGAGATTGATTAATCTGCACTCAACACACACTTCATTAAATAAACTAGAACAATCTTACATGAACCATGACAGCAGCTCTGCAAACAGTTATTGTCATAACAATGTTTAGCTTTTTCTTTCAGAGGTATTATAGAGGTTTAAGTTTGCTGTCGTGTTGAACTGGACTGCCACATGAAGAGGTGATCACTACGGAGGAAATATAAAAGAACTCCTGTGAAACACTAAACAATTACCAATAATAAACTTGATGGAAAATATAATAAACTTGATGTAAATTGATACTTATTGGGCAGTTAACAGAAACCAAACTATTCAAAGCTTCTTAAAAGCAGAATGCTCTCTAGTCAATGCTTCTTTTTCCACTGCATGCGTCTCGGCCTGTCTCATATTCTGGCAGCGCCACTCCTTTCTGCTCCGATCAAAATACGCACTGAGTCTATTTTCCAACAGAGCCTGCCGCAAGCATGCATAAAGCGGGAACAGAGCGGATCAACCCAGACAGGAAGTTAGACAAGGGAATGCACAATGCATCTAGACAATTTTCATAAAAAAATAAAATAAACAGACTCCAAATTGTTTCACTTTATTAACATTATGTCAAAAATATGCTTCAAATGAACAGCAAATCAACCTTGGAAAGACAAAGTAAACTGTTGCTTAGCATTTGTCTCTTCATCCCTGCATGGTCTTGTTGTCCTTCTGTGATCTGCACTTCCGCTTCAGAAACAGACCTAGCGGGGTAGGCAGGCGTCATTGGACGGAGCTAAACCACAGGGGAGACAGAATGCTGTGCACACGGACTCTGTGGAACGTGCCAGTTGCATGGTTTTGTGCCATACCTGCTGTATATGGTTAAGTTTTAGTGCTTTCAAAAAACACCTAAAGGACTGACAGTTAACATCCCCAAAAGTTGGCCATTGAGGCTGTTGTGAGCTTAGCGCTACTGCCATGATGCTACCCATTCAATGCCAAATTGGACCTGTTTAGCAGGTAGTTATAGCTCCTTTTGATGTTAGTTTACTTAGCACTAAACGCACTGTACAACAGAGGCTGTTGTTATCTGGTCAAATGATTAAGTAATAGAGAAATGACCTACTGATGGCACTTGATGAAAAGAAAAGGCATCGCAAACAATAATGGAATTAATCAAGAGTGGAATATTAATGTGTTCGATCCTCCAGTGGTTGTTCAGAAATTATACTTAATACCTCAAATAACATATTAAAGGAAATACATGGGCTCATCAAAGTCAACTTCCATCTTTCAGATGTTACCATAAGTGTAACATTATTTGACGAGTGGAGTCTACATAAAGTCAACACTTTGAATACTTGTTCCAAAATACGTCACACAATTGTTGAGATACCTCAATCTGTAACAATGGACAGTGAAAAGGGTAAAGTCATGTCACTAGGGTGCCAATGACATTGGTAAATGCTAAATGGACTTGAGCTTGTATGGCGCTTTTCTAGTCTTCTGACTACTCAAAGCGCTTTTACACCGCAGGTCACACCTACACATTCACCACATATTCACACACTGATGGCAGTGGTTGCTATATAATTTGGCCATACACAAATAGATCCAACCTATCACTAACTCTTCAGCCATATCAACTTGTTAGAGCAAAAATAGATGTGTCTTTAAGGTTCTTATTATTCAAATGTGTCTTACCCCATCTTGGGAAAAATATGTCTTTGTAAATAAGCAAGTCACCAACTCACACTCCCTAGGCAACAGTATTCTACTTTTTGTTCAAAGTTTCAATGGCTTCAGATATTGACAGTGGGCACTGCAGTAAACTGTTGTCAAACATAAGCAAAAATGCATGACACAGGATTGATCACACCTTTTTGCCTATTCAATTTTAATTGGATATTGTGTGGTAGATGAGACCTTATGAGCTGTGCTATGTTTTCATGCTCCCCAAGTAAGACAGTTCAGGTCAGGTAATAATTACCATGCTACTGCTGCTCTGATCCGTGATGAAGAAGTCAAACTAAAATGTGTTATCTGATTTTAAAAAAAAGCACCACAAATATCTGTGACACAATCCGAGTGACAAAGCCCTCTATTACTTGGTTCCATTACACGTCAGAGGTTGCAACATGAGCTTTCATTTCAGTTTCACAGACTCAATGATGAAAGGGGCGAACACAGAGATACAGCCTGTGATATTTATACCTGTGACTCATTAGGATATTATTGGGTCTTTGAAGGAATAGCATGTGATGGTCTGTATCAAAGCTGGATTGAATTGCAGTTCATGAATTTGTGCATGACTTCATTTAACTGCAGCTGTTTGTGCAATCAAAGTGAATACATAAGTTATTCATCAATTCTCTCATCAGGTCAATAAATTAATCTTTTTCACAACATCAAGTCTTGATAGAAACACGTTATTTATTTGCCTCCAGGATCACAATTATCTAACTTTTAAGAAGGTTTAAAAGACCTCCAGAAGCCAGAAAAGTAACACTAGACAATGATAAGCAACAGACAAAACTATAATCCACAAGGACAACCTCCCCTGCTTGGCTTTTGTTTTGCAAAGGCCAGAGAGTGAGTGTCCTCAGCTGCTCTGAGGCTTCAAAGTGTCCATCCTCAGGCTCCCCTATCACCCAAAATCCCTTGAGCAAGATAGACTAACCAAGGGGGAATACAATAACCCTCCAATCACCTTCCAGGCCCCATAGCAAAATGGAGACAACGTGGACATTGGGGACAAGAGGAGACAGAGAGGTGGAGAAGGGGTAAAATGCAGCTCTCTCGGCTGAGCTAAAAAAAAAAACAACAAAAAAAAAAACAGCCTTCCTCGAGGGAGGTTGCTCATACGCTTGCACATATTAGCACAAGTAAAGGGCAAAGAAACAGTTAGACACAAATGAGCAGAGAAGGGAATGAGGTGTGGATTACTATCAGTTAATATGAGGAGGAGGCAGTCCATTTTACAGAGAGCTACTTTATGCATGTGGAATATTGGTAGGAAAAGAAGTAGTGAGTTTGAGGAGAATTAGAAATGAGAAATTGGAAATGTAGACACAAAAACAGTTGGACAGGAGCATTGAAATCCAAATATAGAAGGTGTGACAGAGAGGAACGCCTTGAAGTCACAGGACACTACACAGAACTTTTCAACAACATTCAAATAGTACCATCCAGTGCTGTGCAATGATTTGAGAATGTCAGTGGGGGACATTTTCAGTTTGCTTTATGTCTTTACGGCAGCTGCTCTGGTAAGATCAGTGATCGTGACACCAAGGGTCATTTTCCATCTTTACAACCTCAAGGGCTGCAGAAGAATGTTGTTGTTAACCTGGTAAATACAAATACAGTCGCAATGACTTCTAAACTCTGGATTTAACTATAAAGCCAAATGCAGAAATTATTCTGAATGTGTTAGCATAACCAGTAAGAAACATGTCATGTTCATGCAGATTAAAGAATACAAGACCTGCAGAGCAAACTGCTAACTAGTGAAAAGAGAACTTGAGACTTGGTGGCAATGTAGGAGTTACTAACGTTGTTATTCATACAGTATAGAGAACAGTGTCTCGCAAGACACTCCCATTTTCACAACGACATGAACCTGAGCTTATCTGGACACTTGTTGATTACTGTAACCTAACCAATCATGGAAAGCACACAACTGGTCTGCAGCAAATCCTTGAACTTTGTTTAATGTTCGCAAATGAGGGGCGCACTTCACTTGGCAAACCTGCCCAACTATATCATTTTTTACTTCTCCTTCAAGCAAATCCTTGAAGGCGAAGGCTCAGCTGGTTTCAATACAAATGGTTCCTACGATCAAATTGGTGATTTAAGACAGAAAGTTGCAGGTCCTGAATGGAATGACAGTTTTATTTGAATCTACTGACCAACCTATAAACCTGTGGCTCAGTAGAGTTGGCCATCACACAATGCGCTATACAAGATCAAATCCATTTACCCTTTACCATAAATATTTAAGCAACTCACAGTCTGGTCATTGATTGAATCTGGTCAACTACTTGACCATTGTTCCTGTTCATACAATGGACTTTTGAGTCATATCACATTAACTAACAGTGGACCAGCAATCTACAACAATCCAACATAAGGCAAATACCATTGTTGGTATGGCTGGCGTCATATCTAATTGTCTTGAGGTCTGTCTCTACTGTATCAGTTTGTGACTAAATAGACAGTTTCACTGTAGGCTCTGAAGGTCCCCGATAAGTTCACATAGGAGAATGTGTCAAATCATACTTTGAGAAGTTAGAAAAAAACAATATTAAAAAAAATCACATATACGCCTGTACTATCAGAAAGACCAAGACATTTATGTCTTTTTTTTTCTTTCCAAATAAAATGACCACAAACAGGGGTCCAAACTAGGTTCTGTTAGAATGAGTCCATGGTTGGTTACGTAGGAGAGGAGTAATAGGTTTGTTTGTTAGAGTGTGTATGTGTGTAGTCTAGTGCAGTGTAGTGAGAGGATACAATTTAAGGCAGAAGGAAGAGAGTCCTGATTTATTTTTCTAGAACTACTGATTGCTGCGTTCAAGGGCATTGCTGGTAAAGCTGATGGATGGGGATTGTTTGCCCCTCTCTCCCTCTCCCTCTCCCTCTCCCTCTCTCTCTCTCTCTCTCTCTCTCTCTCTCTCTCTCTCTCTCTCTCTCTCTACGATCAGACACTCCTGGAGTCCGCCAACATAACTTTTCCCATGGGCAAGAAAAAAAAGAATGAGTGGCTGGACAATAAAAAAAAAAAAAGAAGCAATTTCTGTTGGAAGCGATTACTGATTTATTTTGCTTCACAATAGTCCAGTATTGAGGCTGTTTGCACTCTGTCTCTGCAACAAGATGAAGAAGAAAAAAAATAATGTATCTGTTGTGGAAACCGAAAACATTTTGTGCTTCCAAATATAATATTACATCTTCTCTCAACAAAGAAAAATTGTCAACTAAATGGTCCTGTGTATACTCTATGCGTCTCAATACAATAACATCCTTCTCAAAAGCAATTGTACTCGCAACAAATCCACAAATATACACACACTTTTTATTATAACACTGTTGAAACCCTGTCAGCCACACAAGGCCAGATTCAGGCAAGTACTGTAATTTGCTTAACACGTAAGCACAGTCACTAAAGCTGAACTGATTTCCGTCATTGAAAAGTGTTATATGTAAATGTGTTAAAAAAATGACAGACTATTTTTATCTCAGCTATTATTACACTGATTCACCCTTAATGCTTCTATCTGTGTCATGCTGTTAACGTCAATAAAAAAACAGCACTTCAAATAAAATTTGAAAATAGCACACTTTGTCAGGACTGTCATACCGTCGTGCTCCGGTGCTGTCCTGCTTCAAATACATCACACAAATGCCATACACTGCTCACCAGCACAGTTATCATTCGCTGGGGAAAGAATTGCGCACCGTAGCTTTAACAACACTATCTGTTCACTGCTGAATATAAAGTTGTCACAGTGTACATTTGAAATGTTCCTGAGCTTATTAAAGTTTCCACTTCTGGAGAGTGAGTGTAATCACAAAACAACAAACAAATTCAAAACTGCAGTGGTGCTGATATCCTGAGTTTGCAGTTCAGTGAAGTATATTTTTTTACAACCTCAAAAAAGGAATCAACAGGGGCACACAGATGGCCTAGGGGTTGGGCATGCTCCATACACAGAGGCTGTAGTCCTCAAGCAGGCGGCCTGGGTTCGAGTCTGACCTGTGGCTTTTTTCCTGCATGTCATTCCCCACTCTCTCTCCGATTTCCTACTCTATCCACTTTCCTATCAAATGAAGGCAAGAAGCCCCAAAATCAATCTTTAGAAGAAAAAAAGGAGTCAATATTTACCAAAGTACAACTCAATCATGTCGTTCATTCGACCCTCTTTTTCCTTAGTACCAACTTATTTCAATGTATGCACCTTCACTTTGTAATGAAGGCTTTCAGTTACACATTTTAAGACTTATAATACCTCGGCTTATTTCTGTCTTTGATAAAGTTCAAATATAAGATGTTCAAATTAACCGTTGGCTAAAGTTTCTTCTGATTAGGTAAAAAAATACTAGAGTAACCCTCATGGCATGAAAAGCACAGCTTTTAGATATCAGACACCTTTTTTTTTCAAGGTATCAGCTCCATACACAAAAACTGTTACTGGATCGTGTCTAACACTGGATCACTGTCTAACAGCTACAATGTGCCCACTTGCCAAATCAATCACTCCCCAAATTTACCTTATTATGCTTTTTTTTTTTTTTTAGCTTTAATAAAATCAAAACAGATAAGTTTACACTAAAAAATGCTCGTGTTTTTGTTACCAGGCTGTAAACGTTAATTATTTCAGCTGTAAACATGGTCATTTTAACATCGAGTTCAATTGGGGATTTCATGGCGCTTATGGCCAGCCTCAAGGGTCATTCAAGGGTCATTCAAGGAACTACAACTTTTTGCACTCTCACACTGACTTCATTTTGAACACAGGAGTTTGCTGCATGGTTTGGATGCACCAATCCACCCCGTCACATGCCTTGAGGTTGCTGGCCAATCAGAAGAAAAGGACATTAAATGAGGAAGAGATAACAAATAACTTGTTTTGATAAAAGGTGAACTAAGTATCTACATATGGTGAGAATTAAAAAAAAGGTCTCTTTGATCCGTAAATCTTGCAGAGTAACTCTGTCATTTTCCCTGAATATATATATGGATATAAAGCTGAAATGAGCATAGTAGGTTCTCTTTAAGACTTAAACGTAAGTCCAGATAACCTTTAGTTTTTTTCCCCGCCTTTAGAAAGGCCAATGCCACAGAAGATATTAAACAGTATTCATAAGCTGAATAGTAACTGTTCAACTGAACTCTATCCAACAAAATCTGTGAATGTCCCTTTAATCATTCAGAGTTAGAGTGACATCGACAAATATTTAGGAGTAATAAAAATAAAGTTTTAATTTAACAACCTACTGGGAAACACCAGCCATCGACTTTACCATGAACTCACATTATAGTTTAGAGTATCAAAACAAAAAGAATCAATGGATACTTCCCTGCATATTGATAAGAATAAAGCAGATATGCAGGCTAATGTGTGGGAGTGCGTGTCAGTGGTAACATGGACCCATTCTTAGCTTGTCCCTTAATTATACAAACACAGTTGTTTGTATTGATGATCCAGAGCCTGCCAGGATCTCATCTCAGGAACTCGCTGCTCCTGCACGCACATTTTCTGTCAATACACACATGCGCACATGAGCATAAGAACACAAACACACAAATGTACATGTATTGTAACATAGAATATGTACAGATATTTTCTCACTTTGGTGTTGTAGCCTTCCAGTGTTGCAAAGTCTTTAGGAGAAATATTAATAAACCAAGACCATTTACATATCGCCTTTCCCTTCTGCTGCTCTTTCATAGTAAATAATAATAATAAATAGTGACCAATTTGAGTGTTGCAGAGCTGCAGAACAGAGAGCTTAAATGGCAAAATTTGAAGAATGTCAACAATAGCCCAGCTCAAACCTCAATTTCCGTTGCTCTCTCTCACACATGCACCAGTATTCAAAAAATCTAGGCAGCTAAAAGGGTACACATGCAGAGCTGTGAGACAGCAGTGTTTACTTGACTTGTTAAAATTGGTGGGTACTGCTTTACAGTGGTCTATAAGTATTGCACTGGACAAGGTCTACATCAGCTGAAGAGAGCAGAGGTTGAAAAGGAATAATGTTAGATAAGGAGAGTTAGATTCAGTGCACTTTTGCACCCGATGTTCCCAGATACCTTCGGGCAGATGTGTTGTCTCTATTCACAGACAGCATGGAAGCATTGGTCGCCCAGGGATCAGAGTTACCAGACACACACAGACACACACACACAGATGGTAGACTGTTACATTAGGGTAACCACTGAAATGTTACACAACCCTCCTGGTTGGTAGAGTTTGTTGTCTCTCAACCGGAAGGTCAAGGGTTCGATCCCCAGCTCCTGCAGCCTCATGTCCGATGTGTCCATGGGCAAGACACTAAACATCAAGTTGCTCGTCAGCGTTGTATGAATGTGTATGAATGGGAAAGTTACTTGTGATGCTTTACATAGCAACCTCTGCCATCAGTGTGTGAATGGTTATGAAAGTGTAGATGTGACATGCGGTATAAAAGTCAGAAGACTAGAAAGGCGCTACACAAGTTCAAGTCCATTTACCATTATTTCATCACATATGGGAAAGATGCCGCTCACAATCATACTGTCCAGAGCTGAAAAGGCGATTCCCTGTACTGTCTGATAAAAAGGCAAAGAGTCTTTTCCTTGAGCCTCTCAATGGGGAACATAACAAACCAAAACTTACCATTTTTAAAAAAGTTTATTTGCATTTTGGTCAAAATATGATTTGACCATTGTTATGATAAAATTGAATTGAAAATGAACCTCAAAACTGTCATTTATATAAGGCATATTTGTTTTTCCTTTTTGAAAGGGTACATGCAGTTCTTAAACAACCAGACGCTTGTCCAAGTTAGAAAAAAAAAAAATGCTACCATGAATTGAAAGTGGAAATTTTAAATGTTAAAGATAAAAAAAAACTGTTTAATCAATTCATCGTCACAAATTTACGGTAACAAGCCTAAGACTGCCTTCTGGGCTGAAGAGAAAAAAAACAACCCTTCTTTGTTTATTGGTGATTTAATGAGTGGATGATCAATTTGTGGAGAGACTGTGCAGGAGAAAAAATATTTGGATGAGCGATCAAATTCACATTTCAAAGTCCCATTCCCCTGTTACATATCTTTAACTCTTTTTTTAGGAGACAGTCAACTGAAACTCTTTTGTAGTGTTGATCAGACAAGACAAAAAAATCGACTGGAATCACTGTGGGCTTTATTTGACTTTGAAAGGCACTATTTTATAAAAACAAAAGTCTAATTTCACAAACAAAAAAAAAAAACAGTCTGTTGATTAATTAGAGCAAATATCTGTTAATCACTTCCTTATTTTTCAATGGTTATTGTGTGAATGATAGCTGAATAATATAAAACTGTTGTTTACAGTACCTGTCTTTACCTGGCGAGCTTATATGCATGTACAGATAAATAGTTTATTTACATATATCTTTGTAATCTCTGAGGGACAATTCTGGTTTTCGATTTACACACTTTGGATGAAGCAGAATATGTGAACACATGAATCCTAGCTGATGGGCTTTTCAAGTGCCCATCAAACACAGAAAAATTGAACTTACTTTCTAGATATCTCAGTCTCAAAGAGCCAAAAGTGTTTACGCCATGGGTGAAAATGCAACAAAGTTCAGAGCTGTGATGAAAGTGAATTAATTCACACATCTGTAATACAGCACGTGTGTCTCACTGGTTACGTACCCTGCTACCTCCAAATGCACACACACACACACACACACACACACACACACACACACACACACACACACACACACACACACACACACACACACAGACACATAGACACACACACACACACACACACACACACACACACACACACACACACACACACACACACACACACACACACACACACACACACAGACACATAGACACACAAACACGCACTCATCTCCCACTTGTCACACGCTGAGGCCTTCATCACACTTTCATTTTCTGATTGTGTAATCTGAGCCCACACACACGTTCACCTTCTATAAAACACACACACACACAAACACATCTCCTTCCACTCACCTCCTGAGCCACGAGGGATGAGATGCGCACAGCCCTTCGTACCCTGGCGTTCCTCCCCCCCTCCTGGGGGAGGCTGTCTCGCCCACTCAGCGACATCTCGCTCATCTGGTCCACCCAGGAGCCCCGGCCCACGGGCACGGGAACATCCCACCGGGCTTCCCCCGTCCCGGCCCAGCTGCCCCCCCTCACCCTCCCTCCATCTGCACTCCCCCGTCCTGCCACTCCGCCGGCCGTCCTCCCCCCTCCACTCTCCCCCAGAGACAGAAAGGGTGAAGCCGGCAGCACAGCTGGCACCGTTGGCACCGTCACTGTGCCCCCAAGACCTCTTCGCTTCCTCCTCCACCTCCTCTTCCTTGCACTCCTCCCCCCTTGACCGGGTTGTCACTGGTTGGACCCCAATACTCCAGCAGCGACAAAGAGTTTTGGCTCCTTGGGTTCGTGCCTCTTCCTCCCCTCAGTCTCACTCTGGTGGAAGTCTGGTCAGCTCTTCCTCAGTGTATCTCACTCTTTCTGTTTGTCTGTCTTTCATGTTTCTGTCCCTCTGTCTGTGTCTCATTCAGTCTCTTGGGGCCGGTAGAGACACAGAGCTCATATCAGATCCACAGCTGTAGCTGGTCTGACTGAGCGCTCAGCCAAACTGCTGCTGCTGCTGCTGCTGTGGAGACTTCCCTCTGCTCTGCTCTCTCTCGCTCTCTCTCTCTCTCGCTGCTTCTCTCACTCTTCTTCTACACAGGATCTCTCCCCCTCCCTTATTATTGCAGGATCTCTCTCTCTCCAAACTGAACTCGCTCTTTATCCAGAATTTCCTTTTGTTCTGTCTTTCTATACACCTGATCTCCCTCCCTCCCTCTCACTCTCTTTCCCTCGGGGATGTCTCTCTCTCTCTCTGTTGCTCTTTTCTGCTTCTTTGCAACCCTCTTTTCCCTCTGCGTCTTTATTTCTTTAAAAGTCCAATCTCTCGCTCATCTCTCCAATCTCTTTTTTTCATTTTCTTTCATCCCTCTTCATATCCCCTTTATCTAATAAAACAGTAGAAGCACATTTTCTCTCTGACATTATATCTTTTCCAATGCCGTAGTTCTTAGTGTACTCCAAAGTAAAACACACATTGTAGATATTGTTATTTTCCATCCCTTACCGTGTTTTCCTTTACTTTCTTTTTCTCGTCAATGTTCTGTTTTTTCTACAAGGCACACCAGGTAAATATTGCTCCCCTTTTATAGGCAATTTAAATTGATTTAAGCTTAAACACACACATTAAATCATGGCATTTCAACTTCTATGGGGTGGACAGCTGTGTGCACATGCACTACAGCTTGGTGGGATGGATCCAGGTTACAAAAATATCAAATGCAACAATTCTAGTGAAAGCTTTGAACTGATATCATCCCTAAAAGTTACCTTAGTGTTTCATAGAGGCGATGTGTTTCTGATTGGTCATTTGTCTGCAATGATTGGAGGAGGGGGGGTGGGGGTGGGGGGGGGTGATGTTTTTATCAATAGATGCATCACTTTGACAATAACGGGAACTTTTCTGTAAACATTCTTAATAGATGTATTGAAAAAAAAAAAGAAGATGTTTCTTTAAATTGACTGTCTAATCATGTCCCTCTATCCCCTCTCTTTCCCTGTAAATCCCCGCCTGTGTCAGTATTAATTGCTGTCCCAAATGCGACCCTGTCCTCCATCCCTCTCTCCGTCCGTCCAGACAGCCCTCGTAAAAAAAAAACCCTCGACATCGCTCTCTCCCTCATCCCCTTCTGTTCGCCTCTCATTACTGGACATACTGCTGGATTAGTGAGTGTGTGTGAGTGTTTTTGGATTGTGCCTCAACAGCTTCCCGGGTCTGTGTGTCACTCTCTTCATCTCCCTCTCTCAGTGCTTCATTTTTTTTTTTTCCCTCCTGGGGTTTCCGTTTCACTTCAGTTACTTGACTGCCAAGCTTTTTAAAGAAAAAAATGTCACATTTCTGCTCCTCTGTAGCTCACATCTACCTCTGACCTCCTTTGTAGGAGCAAGAGAAAGAGGATTTCCTTACAGGGATTAAAAAAGTATTGGATAATGATTTCTTGAATTATTAAATACCATGTGCTCCTCTGTGAACAGAGTAAGCTCTATAACTCTAGAGGGCCCTTCAGAACAAGTTTGAAGCCTTTAGACTCTTCAAATGAAGCCTTAGAAGCAAAGTCCTGCCGTGAGGGAGGCTTTCCTGTAAATGAAGCATTTGCAATGATTGTAATAACGATGCTCACATAGATAAGGAACACAATCAGCGGCATTGTTGCAGAGGCATATGACAGAGATTAAAACCAACAGAGCTTGTGATAGCTTGCGTCATATGGGCCAATCATTGGTCTTCGGCAGTAGCCATTCTTCATATTGATTTGTTGTGAGCCTAATTCCATGACGGTAGGTTATGATTCATACAAAATGATGGCGGCTCCTGCTGACCTAGTTTGTGTGTCTGTGGAGGTGTGTGCATAATTGTGAGTCGTGTGGTGAAACATTCTGTGTACTCAAACATGTGTCTGTCCTGGACAAACCTTAAAATGAACAGATAAGTATCTGGAACACTGAACAGTAGCACGTTTTAATGGACAGCAGGGCCAAGAAAAGGAGGAAAATAATAATAAGTGCAGTGGCCTGGAAATATTCCTTGATGAATGACACTGTGAGTAGTGCTTTATGAATGTCATTACCAAACCAAAATTGTTTCGAGCAGAGCTGTGTGTGTGTGTGTGTGTGTGTGTGTGTGTGTGTGTGTGTGTGTGTGCAAAACACTGCTGGCTCCGCATGAATGGGGAACACAGAGCTCTTAGCTTGAAGCTGCAACCAACACACACACACAAACACACACACACAGGAAAAAAAAAAAAAAAACATGCTTTTGCTAGTTGACCTCCACTGCTTACCTTACAAAACAACACAAACAGGGCTGGGTGCTGCACTGGCAGACAAAGGGCTTTTTTATTTTTTTTGCTACTGATACCACGATTCACTCAAATCCATCAACCAAAATTCTGATACCAAATAAAATTCTTTACATGTTAAAAACCAAAACCAAGTCCAATACTCTTGTTCATTAAATCATTAACATTTAAAAGTTAGGATAAGGACTTTAGTTTTTTTTTACACATTCTCGCACACCATTGCGGCCCCTCAAAAGAAAACAGTGTGAATCATAAGTAAAGACCAGTGCTCTTTAATTACAAAGTTTTAACCAGGAAATATCACTCTTTCTCCGTTACCTTTTTTCACCAATGGACTACAGGCAGAGCTGCTGCTAACCCTAACTTGTTATCCGACCTAAACATCGAGTGAAAGGATACAGTTAAAAGTATACAATGTAGAATTTTATGACAACAGCAGAGAGAACTCCCATGACTCCCCGCGAGCCTCGACGTCATCTTTTGTCATTGTTTTGATTGAGAGCCCCCTGGCAGCGGATTTTACATGCTGTGCGTTTAAACAAAATCATCTTGAGTTTTGACAGGAGAAAAGTTCTCACCTCAAAAAAAAGGGAAAGCCGCTGTATGCATGGGAGACTCATAAACATACATCATGCAGGCGAAAAAAAAGAAGAAGTTGTTTAAGCACACAGATATACAACTTTAGTGCAGCACTGTACTAAAAATATGTCTTCGATACAAAAGAAACTCCAAACTTAATTCAACTGGAAGTCGAGTCACCTCAGGTTGAGTGAGGTTGTATGCATACAGATGTGATTTTTTAGGAACTCTACACACACACACACACACACACACACACACACACACACACACACACACACACACACACACACCTTCTCTTACTGAACTCAGGTCTTGTAACAACCACCAAAGACATGCCTGCAGTTAAAGTAAAACAAAAAAAAACTCAGCTGAATGTAGAGTCTACCATTTGCACTTTCAAGCTAAAGTTGTGCATGACGTTCTTATTATCTCCATGAGTGAATACAGCTCTTTTGTTTATGTCCCCTGCAGGTCCATCCAGGCTGTCAGCTCATCTTTCCTCCAATCAGAATGGATCTGTATGTCTCTTTCATCTGAGAACCTTCATAAATAATACACACAGCAGCAATGCGGACCTATGTGCCAACACCGGGTAGCTGCTCTGATGGATGAGGCAGAGTTTGACCCTTGCAGTCTTCAGTAGATATGAAGTCTGACACTGAAAACACAGAAACAACCTTGACCGTGGATCACTCAACATGAAGAAAAAATAAGTGTGAGCTGATGTTTGACCCTTTTGCTCGAGTGCTTTGACCAGGTTCTGGGCCTCGCACCAGTTTTCCACATATTATTTTTTCCCCCCATTGCTGCTGGTTTATTCTCTGTAAATAAAGCCATATTTAGAGAATATAAATAAACTGTCTGCTCACACCGCGATCGAAAACATCTCCAACTATAGACATGATGTTTGGTCACACAAGCTTCAGAAGTTTCAGTCAAAAGGCCAAAGCAGGCGCAGTCGACTCATTGCATAATCTTGTTTATGTCCTGCCCTTAAAGTCCCGACAAACATTTTGGAGTGATGGAGGCACAGGAAGGACTCTGATTAAGTCAAGCATCAGGAAACTGTCTATAGGTGTGTGGTAATGTTTGGAGAGAGAATTTGAGCTTTTTGATGTTGGCAACCTGACATTTTGTAGGACTGATAAGAATGATGCACAATAATGTTAAGTTCCTCTCAGAATGAGCATCCATAGCACACACTCATCTAGCTACAGTCTCATGTAACAATGGGCTGACTCCCTACCTTTCCATTCACTCATAATTGGCTCACAGACATCATTTATCATTTGGATTGTACACTCCCTCTCTCTCTCTCTTACTCCCCTTCATCTCTCGCTCTTCTTTCCTCACCAGCAGACCCGGGGAGACGCCGGCTCTTTTGTTCTCATCCAGGTTGCAGAGCGGAATAAATTCATCTTTAATCACAGATTACGGTGGCTCCCTGCTCTCCATTTCCATTACCCCCCTCCCCCAGATGCTTCCCAGTCACCGCTCTTCCACGAGGCGGAGACAGAGAGCAAACTTATTAGCTATCATAACGCGATCTGGACTGAATTAGAATAAAGTGCAGAGGCTGAGGTGACCACATCTGTGACAAATAAATCAGTCTTGAGTGGACAAGATGAGCTTCAAATGATGCTTACAGATGCTGCTCTGCATCTGTCTGTGTCTCATGTGTTGAAATTACACACTGCAACCATCTTAAACACTTTGATAATTCCTCTGTGTGTATGATATGACATTACATTTTTTGGACCAGGGTCTAATTTAAAGCAAATTGATCCAAGACATTGGGTCTCATTCACCAATTTCTTCTTAAATTGTTTTTCAGAAGTTTTCAGAGACGAAGACTCCCTGTCAGATGCGTAAATAGCTCATGCCGGCTTTTCTCAATTAGCATAGGTAACCGCTCACTCAGTCGGATCTCAGGACTCCTAACAGAGAAGAAACTTTAGCCGTTGTCAAGTGGAGGTACTACTGCAGGAGGTCAGAAGTAAACACGCTGTTTTATTCTGCAGTGTGAGTAATGTTGCACAGGAACACACAGAAAAGACGCATGGGATGCAATAGACATAATTCATGTATGTGAACTGAAATGTCATGTGTATGTAATTTATTTTAAAAGACCACTCAGATGTTTTTGATAATAGAAATATCTATGAAATATTTCATTAATAATGAAACAAAATATTGTGATGTAAACCCTGTAATAACGTATTATGCCACAGTAGGTTTAAATTAAATACCATAACCAGCCCGATCGAGTCAGTTGTTAAATGAGGCCCAGTGTGTGTCCCTAATATACATTGAACATACTCACTAAAGCACAGAAAAAAAAACAATTGAAAGGAAAGCAAGAGGAACTCTAAGAGTCTGGTCTGGTCCTGGCAAGAAGGCAGGAAGCAATTCTTTTCAGGATATTAGTTCTTATCAGAAAAGGTAAACACTTTGGTTATCACACTCCTTATTTCATACCAAATATGGCTCTCTGAAGAAGAGATGAAGAAGTGCTTTGAATCCACATCAAGTGGAAGTTAAAGATAAATGTTAAAATAATGAATGTTAGCTGTGTCAGGACAGTAAGTTAAGGAGTCTGCTGTAGTCCGCATCATGGATGAAAAGTGGGACTGTCAAATGATTCAAATTTAAATTGCAAATCATCGCTACATTTAAATAGTGTATCGCAATTAAGCGCATGTTTAATTGAATGTTTGAAATTCCATTATTTGTAATTCAAGAATAAGAACGCTTAGACTTTTATTTTGAAAGCATTTGACTGCATGCTGTTTGAATTGAACACAACTTTCTTTTTTTTTTCATAGATATTTTTTGGGCAATTTTTTGCCTCTATTGGACAGGACAGCCGAAGAGAGACGGGAAACGTTGGGAGAAGAAAGTGGGGTACGACATTCAGCAAAGGGCCGAGGTCAGACCCGAACTCATGACCACTGTGACAAGGACTACAGCCTCTGCACATGGCCCGCACAACATAACCGCTATAGGCTATCTAGCACCCCTTAACCCTGCTTTAATTTTGAAATAAAGGAAAGACCTTCTGGTAGATCGAAGGTTATGACATTGACTAAACCACTGAAAAAGGAACTTGTTATGGTTCAAAACATTTTTAAAGTGAAATGAGACATTCAAAGACGCAGCAGTGTCGTTCTTTTTCACCACTGTGACTACAGTGTTCAGTCTGGAGATACTGCACAGATGGTTTTGTGAAACACTAGGACGCATACTAATGGCTCTTAAGAAGAAGCGAAAACCACACTAGAAAGAGTGCAACCTTAGGATCTTCTTCTGCATACATTCAGTAGATGTTGTGAACTTGACAAATACTCACAATTATGCTTCTCAATATCAGTTTTTTTGGCACTCTGCTTCTAAATCCCAATCTCCCACACCCTACACGTGGTGTGAAGAAGCATTAACTTGTTCAACACTTTTGATTGCCTCCTGGAAACTCTTGATACACGCATGTAGGGCTCACCTGCTTCAGTGGTGTTGTTAGGGGGGCTCACAGTAGAGAAGGAAAGCCCTCAGCAGAGTGAGCAGCTGGGATTTGTTGAACACAGAGTAAAAGCTCAGCAAATCTCCCTAGAGTGAGAAAAAAAAGCTGTTTTTTCCACAACAGCCACTTCAGTTTACATTATGGCTCCTGTCATTGACATTGCCAAAAATGTTTTTCTGTACAGAAAATATAACTTTGATTCTCATGAGCTGTGATGCAGGAATGGTCTCCAATTTGTTTTCCCCTTTTTTTATACACAGCACATAGGAAAAAAAGTAAAAAGTAGTACTAAGCAATAGGACAAGTAGTATACGATAAGGATATAGAGCGGTGAGAAATCCAGCTTGGAAGATCAGTTAACACAAAGAGCAGCACTGACAGCACAGTGTCCATTCACAGAGGGACCTTTCTATTGTAAAACCAAGCAGCAACCTCTGGTCTTGAAAAATGCTCGAGGAGCCCCTGAAGTCACATACACCCCAGAGCCAATATAGCCTGTTTTTACAGCATGAATTAACATGTTTACAGCCTGGTACAAAAAACAAACAAAGTAGTTATTTTCATCATGGGGACACACTGTATGGGGGGTTATTATTGTGTTTTTAAATGGCTCTGTTTTGATTTTATAAATGATACGTGTTATCGTTAGGCGTGTGACAGGTGGGCGCAATGTAATGGTTTGTCAGGAGGCTTAAAACCCGCCTCAGCTCCAGCTCTCAGCTATATTCAGACTGCTGTGTCAAGGCGCAATATTTACGTCTCTGTGACGTTTTGCCCTCGAATATGAAGGCTGCAGAGGCTTAATGGGGGGACAAAGTCATCCACCCTCTATCCAGTCTTCTGAGGTAAAAGAGATAATACAATCTGGCAAGTTTTTGCAACCAATGAAATCACCTCTAGTAGCGATAAGAAAATTGCAAATGTAAGGCTCCTCCACTTCCATGTGTACTTCCTACAAACATTAAAGGTGTATCAGACAATCACTTTTTTTATTGACACCTTCTTTGCTTTTTTTGTTTTAAACAAAACTCACCCATTAGTTAGCGAAGAGATCTTCTGCAAGAAGTAATAATGAAAACTGAAACATGAACATGCTTTAAACGACTTCCTGTTTGAAAGTGGTTAACTATAATTCCTTCTTGTCTTCCAAAGTCCCTGGAGTTCTCTCATCTAGGCGTACATTACATTGGACTAACAGGACTCGGCCTCATAAGAAAAAGAAAACTCAGCACTTAACCAAACCCAGCCCCGTGTGTGTCTGCCAAAGGCCGGGATGGGATGTTACAGTCTGCATTAATGAGCAAATCTCTCCCTCTCTCCGTCTTTGTGTCTCTTTGGCACCCATCAGCAGGCACTTGTTACTACTGTGCTACTGTGCCCCTTCACAATGGACCAGACAGCAATATTTAATTAGCTCTGGGGCTTGATTTACACAAACACAATGGACACATCAGTTACTGCCTTGTCAATGCCCCCCCCCCATTGGTAGAGGCTGTGAGGGGGAAATCATGACAAATGATGTGTGAACACTGCTGCAATGACAGTCATCAGGCAGGTGTGTGCATGTGTGTGCTTTGCAGTGTGTATGTGTATGCGTTAGCCCTGGAAGCTGTGTGTTATCCCCCTATGGTCATGTGTTGTATGGTGATATGACTACACATGTCAAGTGATAAAAATGGCAGGTTTGTGTTTTGGGTTGGACAGGTGCACCAACACCTGCTCCACACAGATCACATCATGCTGTGTGACCCTCGCCATGTTCGTGCTGTCAGTGCAACCAGAGGAGCAGCAGCGCTTTAATGTGATGCAAACACATGTTACTCATATTATATCGTACTATAAAACATTGATCTGCTGACCAGGCCTGTGCGACAAGAATATTAAAATGTGTACTAATAATCAGGGGGCGGCTGTGGATCAGTGGGTAGAGTTGTCGTCTCTCAACCGGAAGGTCGATGGCTTGATCCCCAGCTCATGTAGCAACATGTCCGATGTACCCTTGGGCAAGTCACTTAACCCGCTTCTTCTTCAGCGGCGTATGAATGCAAATGAATGGGATTAGTTACTTCTGACGGATGATACTACATAGCAACCTCTGCCATCAGTGTGTGAGTGGGTGTGAAGGGGTAGCTGTGACATGTGATGTAAAAAATGTATTTTTTTAATTTTATTTTTATTTTTTATTTTTTATTTTTTATTTTTTATTTTTTATTTTTTATTTTTTATTTTTTATTTAAATGTAATACATGTAAATGTAAATACATGCTGCTGTTTTTATCCTGCACTACAACGGGCCAAATGCAACAAAATTTTGTTCTTATCTGCACTGTAAAGTACAAGTTTGAATGACAATAAAGAAAGTCTAAGTCTAAGTTTAAGTCTAAAAGCGCTTTCAGTAGTCAGAAGACTAGAAAAACACTATCCAAGATCTGTTTACTTATCTACACCTGTTCCGGAGGCACAACATTTCTGGATATCTACAATCTACCCAAAACATTGTTGAAATCTGGTTCGGTGATCTGATCACTCCATTTTGCTGCCTCCAGCATGGCAAAAAAAAAGTCTCTAATTATTACAGTGATTGGATTTCCAAACAAATGTCTTGAAAGGACCCTGTGAGGTCAAACCTTCTGGAAGGAGGACTCCCCGGCCTAATTGACTGTGTAAAGACTTTAAGTACAATTTATTTCAGACTGCCATCTGAGTTTTATGGCACAATTTTCTTTAAGATGTCAGAAGGTGCAAATTGTAGGAGCTTAATGGGAATCCTGTCCTCAAATAACTTCGGACCTCTTCAAATTAGATTTCATCAACGAGTGAGAAAAGCCTGGGGACAGACAATGCATACCTTGGATTTTTCTTGGATGGCTTTCTTATTAGGTTTTCCCACATCAGTGTCAGGCATTAGTGAAGTTGGTCGTGACAGAGGCCCATATGCCTGGCACTGAAGATGCTGAAAACAGCATCAGTGAGGAGTGTTGATGATAAAAAAAAAAAGTAGAAGATCCCTCCTAACAACCTCTCCAGAAGACAATAGACACTTAGGTCATTGGTACATTGGTGGGTTGATGTCTGAGAGTGCCTCGTATATCTTCCTGGTCTTTCAAAATGAGGCTGGTTTGTGTAAGCTATTTGGTCATTGTGTCCTGCTTTGCTTACAAGCAAGTCTCTGAAAGTATGTCACTGCAACTGGCCAAGGGACTCCTCTACGACGCTCTATTTAAAATATGAAACTTCAGAAATGCAAGTAGGTTTGAATAATGATTGACTCTTTTTGTCGACATCATTTATCATTTGAAGTGTCTTTTGACAGCCCACTCATTTCAAGGTTGATTAAATTGTCATTTATATGGTCCTCTCAACCTAAACAATTTGTCTTTCGCCCACTATTGTAACACAGTGCTGAAATGGTCCGTGTATTTATGTTGACAGAAAAAAATGAGTCAGCAAGAGGAAAAAAATACATGTGCTCTATGGAGGCAACATGCAGTGACTGTAATAGACAAACATGTCGCACATAAATTTTCCAGATTTTTCGACAGCCCCCACAACAGTGTCACTGAGAAATTGCAACTCCCACAAGGACTAAAGTGCAACTAATGCCACTTTGTAAGCTGCATAATTTGCTGTGGAAGACATGGTGTTCAAATCAAGACAAAAACAACACATGCAAGACGGGCCGAGCTCTGCCTTTCACCATGATTGTGGACTCAATATTCTTTGAGTAATGCAGACTGAAGGCTCTAAATTAACCGAAGAACCCTGAACCCGAAACAGTAAGCCCAATATGAAATGTGAAATAAAGCAGATTACTCATTATATTGTGTTTAAGAAGTTCCAGAAGTTCCAATAAGTTATTTATATTGTCACAAATGAGAACATTGCACAACACTTAATGGATAGGAATGGTGAACCTCATGTTTCCAGTGTGGTGAGGAAGAGTTGAAGTATCCGTCTGACACAAGTAAATTAGAGCGGGAAAAACAAGGACCAAGGAAATATCAGATAAATAGAGACGGCTTCATGCAAGGTGGTTTAAGGATACTTTTGGTTTTCGGTTTGCCAAAACAAAACACACACACACCAGCCGACCAGCCCCCTTGGCAGGTGAGAGAAAACGGAACAGAGCTAATTTCTTTACTGCCCCCCTCTCTCGATGATCCCCGATAACAAATGACTCTATTACTCCTACTCTCTAAGGCTCGTGTCGGTGTCCCACTTAATGTTTGCGTACTGCTGAGGTAGGCAGCGCTGCCACCTGCCCCTTTGTCCCTCCTCCCACACACAGTCGGGAAGGGGGCCTCACTACTAAAGAGAGGGAGAGAGTGCAGAGCGGACCCCTGGCTCATGCATCTTCCAAGGTATCCCGTAATGTGACATCCCAGATTCCTGCCTTGCGTGTGAGTAATGATGCGTGTGTGTGAGTCAGTGTGCATACGTTTGAAACTACATCAGTATATGAGCCCAAAAGGGCCTGTTCTGTGTGTGTGTGTGTGTGTGTGTGTGTGTGTGACTATGTGTGACTACGTGTCTTTAGAAGCCCCCCGACAGTGGACCAGGTGCTTCAGAGCTTTATATGATGTCCAACATCATGACATCAGTACTAAATATGGAAACGTTACACGTCCTGGTATGGATGTATGCGTGTTTCCTACCTGTGTGTTTTTGAGCAGGTCAAGCTCATTGGTGCTTTTACAAAGACACCATCTTTGAAACTTTCAGGTACACTGTAGGCGGCAGCTATACACCAAGAAAGACAGCTCAACGCATCATACTCTGAAAAAAAAAAACACCAACCTGAGGGAAAATCAATCAGGGCCCCAATATGCAACCGAGGACTGAAACATTTTCAGCTTGTCAAAGGCTTTTCTGTATCTCTAAATATCTACCAGACAGGAGAAAGTACGTCAAACTCAAGATTTTTTCTCTGTCAGTTTCCCCCTCTCCTCTCTGTATCTGAACTTGTTCTTAGAGAATGGTACCACTGATGGACTCAAAGTGTAATCATTTCATTAAATCGCTTGGTTAAAGGTATAGTATGTAGAGTTTTTTCCACTCAAATATCTAAATTGATTAAAATGGACTAAACCGATGTTATTTATTTTTTGGTTGAGTACCTAAATTAGTTATTTAGAAAAATCCATAACGGACCGTGTCGTTTGAATTGGCCACCATGACAGAAACGACATGTTTATCGTTGCCATGGGAACACCAGATGTTAAGTAAAAGACTGCAACATAAGGAAGCGGTAACTGCTCCTGAAACCTGCCGTACTGTTGCCGTATATATGCTGCTGTGATAAACATTTCTTGTAATTTTTACGTTAGCTCGTTCGTAAACATATGCTCTTTCTCGGGTCTGTTTGTCTTGACTACGGTCAAACTCGGAGTTTGTTTTCATCAGGCGTGGGGGTGGAGTAGCGAGAGAGAATCACTCCTATGATTCCTCGACGTCATCATTTGTCATTGTTTTGATTGAGAGTCCCCTGGTGGCGGAATTTGCACACTGTATGTTTTACAGAGTTCTGAATCAGGCTTTGCATTGCTAAGTTTCAAGTTTTTGTAGTTAACACTAAAAGTCTTGTAATCAGCATGAGTCTAGTTTTTTTTTTTTTTTGCTAGCAGAAAAAGTGTCATAAGGAACATCTTCACTCGCTCCAATGTCATTAAAAAGCCATGGCTGACTTCACTCTCCAGTATAGTAGGTTCCTTCTAAAAGTGTGTAGTGTGTGTGTTTACGGCTGATTGCAGTGTTGTAATCGCCACACCATACCCTGAGTCCTTCTAAAGACCTATTCACTGTATGCTCTATACACATACAGAAACCTTCAGTCTGCCTTCTGTCCAAACAATTGCGTTTGTATTCTTGCGCTTGTTGCAAAACCACCAGAAATCATGTGGGCAGTGTCGAGCAGTGTAGCCAACAGTTCAAGCCAGCCAAGAACAACAAGGAAAGATTGTGCGAGTTTGTTAGGAACTATAAACATATATGATGTTGATTCACCCAGGTAGAGTGACAGACAACAACAGAACAGTTGGGCAGAGAACGGAGGGAACAGAATTTCAATTGGATGGAAGTGAAGGAGAAGTGGAGGTCCATGCAAGACTGCGCCCTCTAGTGGATGATTTTTTTTTTTTTAAATGTCCATACCAATCTGAAGAGCGCGTGGGAGTAGCTGGGTTGTGATGGTTATATTGTTTAAAACATATGTATTTATTTTCATAAGCAAAGAAAGCATAAACAAGCCTTTATATGACACAGCTAGCTACCTGCGCAGCGTGAGAGTACGTGATGTGGGTGTGTTCATCCCTGAACAGCTTCTCTGTGAGCAAACCGTATGTATGAAGGGGAGTCACAGTGAGGTTAGTCTTTGTTGTATTAGCAAGGATCAGACTCCTGGCAGTACAACCAAAGCCATGACCCAACATGACTGATCCTTCATCGCAAACGTCCTCTTTTTTATTGACCAAACTTTGCTTTCTCGCTAAAGCTAAAGTGTTTGCTCAGCTTTGGGACTCATCCAATGGCCTTAAATCGTCCCCTGTCACTCACTGGCTGTGTCATTGCCATAAAGATAAGTAAATAAATAAATAAATGGATAGATTGATTAACCTTCAGTGCTTTTGTTGGTGCGTGTAAGTTGTAAGGTGATAACAGACAGGAGCGGAATAACAGAGTGTGACGCACAAGGCAAGGTACCAAAAGGACGGGAAAAGGAAGACCCCAACATCCCCCCCCCGCCCATCCTCATTACTGATGATTGTGGTGAAGAAGGGGAGACATCGGACACAAGATGAAGGAATTAATAACGAACAGATTCTGGTATCTCTGGGGACAAGGAAAGAAGGGCGGATTGGGGAGGAGGAGGAGGAAGAGAAGGATGGGTTGGTGGAGGAGAAAGCTCCAGGGAGGCAGGGGAAGGGGGAGGTGGAGGTTTGGAGGGAGCTAGAGGCCAAGGGCAGGACATGTGGAGGGTGATGCATGCTGAAGATGCCTGAAGCAGCACAGGACAGCCTGAAAGTCAAGTTAGGGAGACGTAAGCACGGAAATGAATGTGCTCTCCCCTCTGTTAGTAAAGCCGAGATGTCCATCAGAGGGGAGCTCACAGAAGTTATGGATAGAGAGTTCTTAGTATGACGTCTGCTGGATGTTTAAAGATAAGAAAACACAAAATACAGCGATGACTAATGGGACACGAAGAGAGAAACTGCAGACAAACGAAAACTTGGAAGTTTAGCTGCGTCTCTACAAAACCAAGTGAAGCATTAGAACATAAATCGATGAAATAAATCAAATAAGAAAAAGTGAAATCAACTAAAGATAAATGTCGGCAATGGGACAGCACAAGATAGGAAGTTATATTTCAGCTGCACTGGCTGTGGTGGAAGTTTGTGTAACGTGGAACTCTATCTGAAAAAAAAAAAAAATGAATGTGGACAATGATTTCCCATCTTTACTCTGAAAGATTGGAAGGTTTTAGGATGGGAAAGCGAGTTGATGTTTTAAAGGGAGGGAAAATGCTCGGGGGCTTGGAAGACACACACATTCACAGATGGCGGTGATCTTTTAATTAATGAACATCCCTGCAGTGCGACACTCCCACATTATGAGGGACTGGGGAGCGTGTTTCACGGCCATGATCTGAGGACAGTGGATGATATATATACCTCTGAAACAAAGTGGAGGTCACACAAGCTTGCTGTATTTAACAACAGCATATTTTTTTTTTACGTTTGCAAAGTTTTTTTTAGCAACTTCAAGGTAAGTAAGGCAAACTTGAGTCGTTTTGGAGACTTGAAAAACTCTTCCTGTATGTTTTAATTTGATTGCATATGAAACCATTTCATGACTTTGAATGTGGGAAAAACATGTTTTGTCCAAACTCATACACATGATTTTCTCAATTTTTGGGAAAGGATTTCCCACCTGAAGTTTTAAAAATATAAAGTATAATGTGTACTGTTGCATATAGTCTTAATAATAGTATTTTTTTCTATATTACAGTTTAATAGTCATGTCCTTCCTTAAAGAGTCAAGCCAATCAACTGTTATTGTGGTAAGTGGTAAATTGACTTGATCTTGTATAACTCTTTTCCAGTCATCTGACCACTCACAGCACTTTTATGCATGTCGCATTCTCCCATTCACGCAACGTTCACACACTGATTGCAGAGCTGCTACTCCTGCTATTATGAGGACTATTCCATTCCCAGCCATTCACATGACGCTGGCTATGCAGTAGGAGAAGTTTGGCTAAGTGTCTTGCCCAAGCACACTTGGACATGTGGCTGCAGGAGCTGGGGATTGAACCCCCAAAACTTCTGGTTAAGAGATGGCCCGACTCTGACACTGACCTATAAAAGCTTAATCATAATGCTAATATTATCCTTTCACAAATATGTAAACATCATATGTTTTCTGAATGGGGATGCTCTGATATGCCAGGTTTATTTTTTTCAACACAGCTTATAATGAGAAACACAACACGCTTGCATGGGGTGCTATAGACATGATGCATTACTAAAGCACATTTGAGTAGAAGTTGTTGTGCACATGAATTACTTGACAATACAGCATGTATGTATGAACAGAAATGAGAGTACATTCGCACAGTCGTATCAGTGTGAAATGGTACACAATCTATATAGAGAAGGTCGATTTTAATTCAAAAAGTCACAATATCAGCTGCCACAGGAATATATAAGTTTTTACTGTTTTAGTGTCATGCTCAAAAACTCCAAATCAGAAAAGGCTTTATGTAAAGGGCCTTACAGGATAAACTCCTGTCATATATTAGAGGCTGAGAGACGAGGTAATACAGACCATGTATTGGGCATGTTACACTCATGTGATGGATATAGACAGGCTGGAGTCAGAGGGGCAGGGCGGGGACGTTGAAGACTGGGCTAAAACTGCGAGGAGTCAGAGAATCAAGGACTGGCGGGCGTGTCATCAGCATGCTATGAAGCTAAAATACATCAGAACCAATGACTGCAAGGGTACATTATGAAGATGAATGAGAAACGTTTAGGAGTTAGAGCAGAGCTTTGAAACAAACCACCTGTCCAAAAGGCTAAGTTGATTCTGTTCGGGTAGAGACAGTTGATTTCCACAGTGATGGATGGATGCTGCTTTAAATAAAACCAGTTTGTACAGAAGGAGGTTAGGGTTTGCGTAAGGTTTGTACACGCATACGTGTGGTTCAAAATCAAGTATATTTGAGCCTTGACTCATAACTACTCACTGCACCTTAATGTGTATATAATAATCCTAAGAATACACTTATATTTATAGCATTTATTTATATTTATAGCATCCCATTAATCCAGCCATCCATATATACCTAATAATTCACTTTTTTTAGTCTACATCTGTAAATTGTGTAATTACTGTACATAGCACAGACTCTTGCACTTTCTGCTTATTTGCACTTCTGGTGAGATGCCAAACCTCATTTCGTTACTCTATACTTGTATATGTGTAATGACAATAAAGTTGAAGCTCATCTCTCATCTCAATTGTAAATTTCCCCATTGTGGGGTAAATAAAGGATTATCTTATCTTATCTTATTTTATAATTCCGAGATAACTATCTTGTCGTTCCTCACTCTCTCTCCCCCCGATGGCTGACTCTATCCACTGTCCTGTCTCTACAGTAAATGGATATTTTCCAATTTTAGATGTGAAATTGAAGATTTTGAAAGTCAACGACAATGAAAATTCCGACATTTTCAATAATCCCAGGGACCTGATACACAAAGGAAGATTGCTGAAGATTGAAGCAAAACCCTAGATGAATCTTTAAGCCAAAGGGAGAAAGGTCAGAGATGATTGTGTTTCAAAGGCTGAACCTTAAGTCCTAATAACTGCCACCACTGATGATACTCAGTAGTGATTGGAGCAGTGCTCTGCAACATGTCACACAAAGTGGGCAACAAATGTTTGTGTGTCTGGAGGTAGAGAGAGGTTACAATCCCACAGACAGGTACAAACATTTTAACCACAGTACCAGCTCTGATGATGTAATCTGAGTGTATGTGACCTGCACCCTGCTCTAAGCTCCATCTAACTCATTATTTTACCTTCAACCTCCACAAATGATTGCTACTGGCTAAGTCACTAGCTTTCACAGCACCTGACCTCCATGTTCTCTTACAGCCGCGAGGACAACACGATGACTCAACATGCTCATTAATACAATGAATGTGTGTGTGTGTGTGTGTGTGTGTGTGTGTGTGTGTGTGTGTGTGTGTGTGTGTGTGTGTGTGTGTGTGTGTGTCTGTAAGCATGTTTGTGTACATATGCAAGTGAGTGGGTTGCAGGGCCATGAGTATTAATCATGTACACAAACACACAAACATGCAATGCCTCCTTCACTATTCTTCAAAGTGCCCTAGTTATCTGCTGCCAGTGTTACACTTCTGCAACTATTTATTTACATAGGTGTGTGTTAGTGTGTACCTGCCTATAGCCTCTAACACTGTTAAACCAGCAAACACTGACACAAGATGTTCCCCTTTTTTCTTTTTAAACGAGGACGTTTGTTGTTGGGACTTCAGACATCAATCCCTCAACTTTAAGAATTAAGAAAAGCACATGTGGTGTTAAGTTTATATTCAGAACTATCAATGGTGTCCTCCCACAGCTTAAAACTATAAAACACGTGTGTTAACATTCAAAGGGGTTTGTATGGAGCACCTGAAGTCCCAAAAAGTACAAAAAAGATATTTTGCCTGATTGCTAATTAACTTTCATTTGACTTTTTTGGGACTTCAGGGGCTCCGCATGTTTGCTTACAAAGTAGATTCTACATTTATTGCTTTTGTTGATTACACTTTAGATAACATAAGTTGACATATAAATCAAATAGTTGATGTTACATCAAACACGTCTATCAGTAATTAGTGACTCTTTAAAAAAAATGACTGATCTCTTCATTTTGCCAAGTAGCAGAGATGGAATGAAAAAAATGTTATGTTAGTCGCTGCTTACTTCCTGAACCACAATACAAGGCTGGATTGATATTTATGTTATGGAAAGGATCACTTTTGTCTGCGTCTACAGAAGAAAGTTTTTGTTCAAATCTAGTCCAAGCGGGTTAAATTTGTGAAACCTTTGCGGACATATTTTTGTGGAGGTAACCAACCTGGGATCTTGTGATGCTGTCTTGTCTCAGCGAACCTCATTTCATGTCGTTTAATATTTTATTTATTTACTTATTTGCCTATTTATTCTCTCTCTCTCTCTCTCTCTGTCTGTAATATTGTTGCTATCCAAAATCTAAAATAAAGAATTTCAAAAAAGAAAAAGCCAATCGTAAAGTTAGCAGAATCAGTGACTTCTTTTTCATCTCAGACTGGCTTTCAGGTGACGTCGTCTTCTTATTTCCTTTTTATCTCCTTATTTCCTTTGACCTTCTCTTGATCTGTTAGACCTTCTTACTTATTGTATTGTCCTGTGCCTTTGAATTGCTTCTGTTGCTTTCATGTTTTCACTGCTTTAAATATTTTATTGGTTATTTCAAGTTACAGCTAATATCCCTCTCTTCTCATTTTTATCTCGTTGTTAATCTTCCTTTATATTTCTGTCATCTCTTTTTATAGCTTCCAGCCACTTTTTTTTTTTTTCTTTCTATCTCTTTTAATTGCTCATTCGTCTTCTTACCTCCTGGGTCGTCTTGGTCTCAACTGAAGTTGCCTGAGTTACTATGAGTTATCATGATCCCTGAATTGGGATGACGTCTGGGTTTTTGTTTGGATTCTTTTACTGTTGGGGTTTTGTTGTTTTGTTCTTATGCTTTGTTTTTTAGGTTTGCCTCTGCACATGTCCAAGCACTTTTTTAGAGTCTCATTTAGTGCTATAAAAATGAAGTTATTCTTATAAGTATTGTTATTATTGTACCTGGTCATTGCATTGCAGGTCCTGCAGGATTTGATGATGTCACTCTGTGTGCCACACTTGTTTCTCTTGATTTTATTTCTGTATTTTGTACTTTTTTAAAAAACACTTTGTGACCTTTATCTGTGAAAAGAGCGACAAAGATAAAGTTTACTTGCTTACTTACTTTGGGATCAGGAGATCATTATTTGTGTTATCTCAAAATAAAGGTTGTTTTCCCGCGATAACTGAACCAAGTGTTATTTTATCCGGCTATCTCACGACAACAAAAGGCCAGTTTCCAAAGATAGGCGCATGATTTATCACCAGAAAATTCACTGTTACTTCCTAGACTTTATGTTCATGTGGTCATACACATTTCAGCCTTCATGATCTCGGTCATGGCAGTCCGGGACGGTTCATATCTGACCTGTGATCAAAGTGCAGTCTGACGTTACAATCAAGTTTGGTCCTTGTGTTGACATTTTCTGCTTCAATAAATTGTTGCTGCCGCCAAGAGGCCAACTGTGCATGCTGGCGCTGCACTCCTGTTATCTGATAAACACTCAAAAGTAATTAGAGAAGACACACATTTGTTTTCTTTGCGATCTGGAGATAACAAAATAATTAACTTGTTGAGATAAGAGCATTATCAAAATGCTAACAAAGCTCTACTTGTCGTCTATAAACTTTGACTTTTAAATGTCATCATTATCACAGATCATTTGTGTAAATCTACAAAGCTTTGTGTTCACTGTGGTGGATCTTTGATACATTGATTCATAACTTACTTAACTTACAGGAATTAACCAGTAAATACATTTTTATTCACCTTGACAAAAAGCCCTAAATGGACCATTACTACTACACACACGTACACACTCTTACACACACCGTCTCCAACACAATGACAGATGGGATTTGACAGTTCACTTTGGGTGCCGCGCCAGGTGGGGATGACCTTTTAAGACAACTGGCAAACAGAGGGAGCGGGCAGGAGAAAGGGAGGACGAACGAGGGACAGAGAGTGTGAAGAGAGAGAGAGAGAGAGAGAGAGAGAGCGAGCTATAGAGAGAGAGAGAGAGAGAGAGAGAGAGAGAGAGAGCGAGAGACTCCCACAGAGAGCCGCTGAGGCTGTGAGGGATTTGCTCTTTTAAACTGTGAATTGGTCTTCTTTTTTGGAAATACCACAGGATGCCAAAGTGTTGCCCCTCACAGCCAATCTAGTGGAACAAAGTACATTTAGTCTCATTGCTCTGTTTTTGTTTACACAGCCTCTCTATTCACAACATACTGGACACTATAGTCACAAGTGGCTCTTAACACCATTTTTACTGCAAACCCTTGGAAAGTGACGATCAAAACGGAGTGTTTTATTCTAAAAATAAACTGGATGTTTTAATGTTGTTTTGCTGTGTGACTTCCTGTCCCACTCAATCTGTTATATGGTGAATTGATGCGTCGTGGTCCGGCATCTGGCAAAAATAGCAGCCTTGTGTATCTGCTGCAGAGGGCTCCAGACTGTCAGAGCTGAGACGGACTGAACACGCATCTGGTGGAATTTAGCAGTTAAGTGTGGACTTGCACAACACTGCTGTCAGCTCTCTCTACCATACTCTGCAGGAATAAACAATACTATTTCTAAGCACTGGCTCCTATGGCCACCTAGCCCCAAATTACATTAAAATTTCCCCAAATTTAAGTTTAGTTTAATACTGCAGTGACAATTTTACATAAGATAGTTTCACTTCATTGTGAAATTTGGATACATGATAATACCTTAACAATAAGAAAATTATTTTTTTTGTGAACATTTGGGAACTCTCTCGTATCTGCATGGACTGAGATAATTCTCGGAACCAAAAAGTTTTGTTCTTAAGCTTTAAACAACACAGGAAGAGTTATATATCTTTCAAATTTACAAGGCAAGGTATACAGTATACCAGATTTCATTTCCACTGAGGTCACCTTTTGGTTCATAAATTATGCTGATGTCAAATAGGGAAAATTCCCCAGCACATGTCTAATAGTTAACATTCAATTTAAAATATTTTCGTTTAATTTGAACACATTTTGTCTCCGTTATTTTGAATGGGACGTGTCTTTGTTGCTTGAAAAAGTAAGTAAACTCTTTTTCTGTGTTGACATTCCTCTGACCCAAAGTGATGATTGGATACTGAAAAGTGCTTACTCATGCTCTATCCTACACAGTCCACTTCTGCGGAGTCAGATCAGATGTACTCTGGAATGGTGTTAAAGCACAAGAGCAGACAAAAAGTGCTGATGATTGTGACACTGCATGTCACATTGTCTGTCTTTTTCTTGAGCCGCCCTCTGCCATGACAGAGTCAACTATGCATGTGTTTTAAACACTATTACAGCATGCTAACACACTCACACACTGTTCTGTAATTACACCTGCACAGTGTCTTGTGTTGTAAACAATAAGAATTGTATTCCTATGTGGTGGGTGATAACAGGGCTGCTGTATCAGGGGGGGTCAGTCTCCTGTCACTGCTGACTGAGCCGATAAAGTGGAGACACCACAGCCTCTGCATGCTGAACAGTGTCGTGAAACAGCTTCAGAGCACGGAGATTCAGAGACACTCGAACACGCCTCGGAGAATTGGCTGCACAGTGCACGACCCACAAGCTTAACTTTCTGCTGTAGTGCATAATGATACAGTTTATATGGCCATGGATTGGTACAAAGTCGAATGAAAGTGAGGAATTAAGGTTTTTAGAGAGCAAAAACGGATTAATGTAAAAATGTCAATCAATTTGGGATTGGATTTCTGACATATAACGAGGTAGGACATATATAGGTTGGAAACACAACAACTTAAAAGTAATAAATGCTTTTTTGCAAACAAATGCATAAACATTAATATGACTTCATTAAGAGCAGAGCAGTTCCCAAAGTGCTACTTAAGACTATCAACATGGGAGTCATTTAAAAACTCGCCTTATGTTCTAATTGCCAAAGTTGCGCATAGTTTAGTTTTGAAAGCTTTTACACTATTGAGGATTAAACATGTCGAACCGTCTTCAAGCATTAATACTGCTGAGACGACGCAGCAAAAATCTATTTTTAGGAAATTACAGTTAGCTCTGTAAGTGTTTGCTCAGCACTCTCTGCTTTGGCTTCCTGCTGTCATTATAAAATGACTTTGACTTTGTGGTTTCAGAATGTGAACTTGAACGCAACGGCGTTTCCCCTGGTATCACTCAAACTTGGAGAGCTCTTCATTGGATATAACATTGTGTAAAAGAAAGAAGTGTACAGAGAATGTTTAAGTGAAGTGGATACTTTCAATCATCACAGGGTTGTTTGTATTTTCTTTCATAGATTTAGGCGGCTTTACTGTTAAAATAAGTGACATATACCTCACATGTAATCTTACACATGTTAGTTTCGTAATCCCCAGTGCACATGGAGGTGTTGGAACAGCTGTGACAAGATCTCCAAATCGATTACACAAACGCACACATGCACACTCTCCAGACATAGTACTTAAAAAACACACATTCATTATTCAGATGCTACTTCTTTCGCTTTCTTTTGGAAGCATATGTGCGCGCACGCACGCACACACACACACACACACACACACACACACACACACACACACACACACACACACACACACACACACACACACACACACACACACACACACACGAAGAAGCTGAGAAGCTGTTCATTAATACTGCAGGGCGTCTGAGGTGTTGACAGTGATAATGAAAGTGCAGAGGGCTAACATCAGCACTGGACACCTATTATAGATGAAAAGAGGACAAATCAGCTTCAGGTTAAACCAAAAAAGAAAAGAAAAAAAGGAAACACATTCTTCAGCAACAATTTCTTGTGATTTGCATCCACTGTCTTTCTTTGTTTTTAGCCCAAAGCTTGTCTGTCACTTTGTCGAGCTGTGTGCACATGTGTTCCCTATGTTAATGTGACACAGTCACAAATGATGACGGCATTTCAATGGAGCTGAAGGTACAAACACACACACACACACACACACGCACACACACACACGCACACACACACACACACACACACACACACACGCACACACACACACACACACACACACACACACACACACACACACACAAACTCTTGGAAAGTTGGGAGAGTTTTTGCCACTAGTAAAATTCCCAGAAGTCACCATTAAGTCTCAATCTACCACAAAGAGCAGGAGAAACTGCAGAGCAGCAGAAATATCAACTTTCAGAGTGTGACTCTGTGTTCTGAACACCAAAAAAATATCTTGTAGCTGTTTGGGGTGGGGGTGTTGTCCTTTCATCCACTTCATGTTTTTATTTTTGTAAGCCAAATTGTTTGAATCAGACGAAGATGTAGTCTCTCAGGGATGATGAGGGGTAGCTTGTAAACTGGGTGAAAGCACATACATAATAAAGTATTGTTCTATTTGTTGTTAATCCAGAAATCTGCAGTCAGTTGCCTGCAGGCAGTGCAGCCAGCATTCAAAGATTCAGTTGTTCCTGTTGTACGACTACGCTGCATCTTTCTTTGCAAACACAGGAATTTCTGCACTTTGTTTTGTTGAACTCAACTTGAATTGGTGTTTAGAAGAAAAAAAAATCAAATGGTATCCTCAACATTAAATCATTTTAAGACCAAACTGCTCGAGTGATTGAAAAATAAAAAAAGGTCACATTGAAGATATAGTGGCTAAGCCTAAACTTGCGGGGCCCTGTAGACGCGCTAAAGTATTAATCAACGCTCTTTCCATGGCTGCGCTCCTGAGCGTCTTGTGAAATAAGACAGTCCATTATCTTCTTCATTTATGGAAGATTAACTTCTCTACGGTCTTCATAACTTTCATGCAAGATTCCAACAATGTGAGTCTATATGAGTCACATTCATTGTTAACCTCATGGCGAGGCGTAGCGGTCAAAAAAAGTGTTTGTGCTCTCCGTCTAGCAACACCTGACACCCCGGTGAAAGTTCCTACCTGTAAAGAGTATGACCTGAACCCAAAGGTGACACCTGCTGGAGAAATGTGTGTTGTTGAAATGTTGCCAGGTCACTCTCAAAATTAGAGATTTCTTTCTGAACGGGGCTTTAAATGGATACATTTAGGTCATAGGCAGAGTGCCTGAGAAGAAGACAGACACTATTAAAGACAGTGTTACTTTTTGGATGCTTTTTAAATAAGGTGGTCATGCTATTTGCCATGACATGCACATCGAGAGGTCCACATTGTTGCCTAAGAAAGTTTCTTCCTTTAAGGGGGGTTTTGGCTTGACATCACTTGTGTTGAGGCAGAGGTGACTTAGCTGTCACAGTAATCACTAAAGCCTTTTGGTAAACAGCAGGGCAGCATGGAGCCACAATGTCAGGTTCCCCGGATTACCCTCGAGACATGTCCTCGAGCTGAACTGTAGCCTTCAGTCTTCACTTTGTCGCACTACAAAACTCTGTCCAGTCTGTCTGCTCGTCCTTAGACTACTCAAAAAACTGTATGAGTCCCCTTGCATCCTGCATGAATCACAAACAGAACACTGTGTCTTCTCTTTGCTTGAACAAATAATCCAAAATCAAACAGCACTAGAGGTTATAAGTGGATATAAAAAAATCCTGATAAACTGGGCTGAAATACTCCAACAACAAAGACAGAATAGATTCTGAGTGAGAATAGAGAATCACGAAGAAAAGTCGGAGACAAAGGGGAAAACGTGAGCAAAAACTCAAAGAAAAAGTTGAAAAAAGAAAGAGATAAATTAAGAGCGAGAACAGGGAAGGCAGTTCAAGTGAGAAAGAGGCAGAGAGAAAGGAAGTAAATGGGAGCGCAGGGAACAGAGGAGAGTCTCCCGTGGAGTTTAACTTTTGGAAAATGAGTCAGTCTCAGCAGGTGGGTCGATGAAAGTCTCTGGACAGAATCCCAGCTCCCATGATGCTCAGCAGAAGCTCGTGACAGGAGAGACGTGACATGACACGCTGCTATGGTGCTGACACGTTGAATTAAGGGTGCTGAAAAAGCTCCAGATTTAGTAAGACACACATATCATGCTCTTGCTGAACTGGCTGGGTGGTGATACTCTGACACACACACAAACACACACACACAAACACACACACACACACACACACACACACACCTGAGATGAGACGACCCACACAGCGGATATTCCTGCGTGGATGGGTCCATGTCCCACTTGGTGTAGTTGTGTGGTAAGCAGTTTTCTACAGCAGGAAAATAAGCTAACCTGAATACGATGCAATAGGAGGTGATTCCTCACTGTGACACGTCATACTGGTGAGGCCACGTTTACTGTGTTTGTGTGTACAGGGATAGTTTTTTTTTTAATTTGATGTATACAAATGTACATGTGCATGTGTGCATACATGTTCATGGAGGAATCGGTTAACACACAAATGAACCAGAAACCTGGAGAAAATGAGCAGCGCCATGCAATCTGCACATGCAGATGGTCGAATCACGAGCCAATGGGCATACACTGGCGGAACACAGACACACACGCACGCATACACGGAAAGGTTTTTCCCCAAACTGTTGACCAAAATTTAAAAACTGAAAAGACTTAGACAAACAATTTTTTGAGTCCATCAGGCACAAAGGAATAGATGCAAAACTAAAGTTGAAATAAATGAATAAAATGTTCAGTCTGCTAGTTGGTCTGACACAATTAGACTTGTTACAGCTGTTTTCATTACAAGTTACACATCACCATGTGGCTTCATCCGTGCATGCACCAATCAAATCAGAGTTATAAAGGCTCATTCTTATTGTTTGTATTCTTTGTTGTGTATCACAGTGCAAACAAGGTTACTAATAACATTATTATTATTATTTTTTGTATTTAACCTTTATTTAACCAGATAAAGAACCCAATGAGATCAGGATCTCTTTCACAAGGGTGACCTGGCCAAGAGGTCAGCAGCACATGTCATAAGAACAGTTACAATGAAGTGACAGTATAGATTAACAACATCGTGTTTTCAATAAAAAAGAAAGTGCGGGAACTGTGACACAAGAAAAAAACAACAATTTAAGATTTTAAAAACACAGACACTGTTCAATGGTCTCACGCTGTCTGACCCTCAGGATAGAACGGAAAGCTCCAAGTGGAATAAGTTCAGAGAGTTTTAGTTCAGTCTGTAGAGTATTCCATGCCGAGGGGGCAGCAAAGCTAAAAGCTATTTTTCCTAATTCAGTCCTTACCCGAGGAACGGATAGAACAAGTGTGGTACAAGAACGCAAGGCATAGCGAATGCTTGTTCTCCGCAATAAAGCACACAAATATGGAGGAATCAAGCCTAAAAGAGCCGTATAAATCAGGGTCAGCCAATGTGCCAATTCATAGTCAGCTCAGGAAATTATATTTGTACATCGCTTAAAGGAAAGGCAATATGAATTTGGGAAATCTCTAGCGAATGGCAATGTTTGGTCTCTTTCTAACAAATCTTCCCCTCAGTCTTCCATTCACATACCAAAAAAAACAACTTAACAGACAAAACAAACGGATAACTAAGCACTGGATTCTTAGTGAAGAGTTAAGAGAAGATTGCGTCTATAAAACTGACGGTCCTTAGTTGTGGATGTACAATATGTCTTGATCTCTTTGGGTGCATTAGAAGGTTTCTCTGTTGGGTTGCTGCCACGTTACAGCGAGTCTTGCTCTAGCGCTGCTCTGCTGGTATATACCAGGGTCGTGGATAATGACTGGGTGTAAATGGCAGCCTACATTTCCATTCCCTGGCGGCTCACTGAAGAGCTGACACCAAGCTAATCTCTGGAGAGGTTCTGTTTTCTCAAGAGGACCTGCTGTACTGACACTGCTGCTGGTAATCACATCACTCTGTGTGTGTGTGTGTGTGTGTGTGTGTGAGAGAGAGAGAAAGATGTGACAGATCCAGTAAGCTATTGATTTTCTAGTCACAGTGTGAGTGACCTTATGGATGATTTAGAAAGTTCAAATGTATGTGTGTGTGAGGTCAAAGGTTGGACAAGATATGCCTTGTATAATCCCAGCGTGATATTCTTATAAAGAAGCAGACAACTGTGGCTATAAAGAGAAGAAATGTACTGTCAATGTGCATTTGTTGAGAAATAACCAACATTCAGTCTCAACCAATGAATGTAAAAAAACTTCAATATGGTTTAGTAATTACACACAGCTCTGTTCAATAAGAAAAGCCGATGTTACAGTGGTGTAGACAGTTGGATCCAGCAGCAGGTCCACACACCTACACTGTCCAATACAGGCCAGGTGATTGTGCTGTAGACACTCAATGAGGATACATGGTGCAAAATATGGAAACCAGCTTCTGGCTGCACTTTGGGGATAAACCACACAGTTTGAATGTGTGCATATGTGTGCGTGTGTGTCAGTGACAGAGCACCTTGGTGCCGTCCCTGGTTCACTCCATTGCCACCTGAGATGAGCCCATCCTCTCTCTCCCCGCCCTTCTTCTCCACGCCTCTGTGATGGATCGGTCCGAGCTGGGTCCCTGACTGCCTCACTAACCTGATCTGGATTCAACCAACTCCCATGTTGGCTAAAAAGCAAAATCCATTGGGCCCGAAATTTTATTGGCTGCACCTAAAAGACGACATTTCAGGCACAAGATATATATGACTAGAAATGTGAATTTACCATCTTCAAAAAGAGAGGCAAAGAAGAACTATGCATTACTAAAACTATGCATTAATAAAAAGTATGCTTAAAGACACATAATTCTTCTTTTTAAAAAAAACATGATCAAATAAAATATGCCTTCTTGGAGTAGTTTCTCAAAAGATTCCAGGGATATACAATTTTACATGTGATGCTTAAAGCTTTAGATATTGGTATCCACAACCGTTGAAATTCTCTTTATTTCTTACAGCGATCAATCAGTCACATTGGCAACATGCTATTTAAAAATAGAATCATAAACCTGCTCTAATGATGTTCTTAAAAAAAAAAAAAAACATGTAAACACTAAAGGTTCGAGAATAGAAGAAGGTGGCACAAGGTAATGAAGCTCATTGACCAAAGCTTGGGAAAGTTTTGGTGACTTGTGATTCATTATTATACTTCTTTGCAGATTCTCACATTTTGTTTTACTTTTAATTAGGTGCAATTGGTTCTTTTTATCTCCTTAAAATGGAACATCTGCAACAGCAAGTGCATTGTGTAAGAAACATAATGCTGCCTTACTTCTTTTTTTTTTTTTTTTTTTTTTTTTTTAGCAGAATGAGGACGTGTGTGAGCGGACAGTATCTGACAACGGGCATTCATTTCCTCCCCTAAAACATCTGCTCTCGCAAACCACGATTAAGAGTGCATCAGTCAAAAGT